>NW_005054486.1:354055-408673 GCF_000277835.1 Geospiza fortis | reverse complement strand
GGGGAATGCAGAGATCCATGAACAGCCCATGGGGATCCACGGGGAATGCAGAGATCCACCCGAGGTGCCCTCAGCAGAGTGGGAGAGCCTGGAGGAGGCTCTGCTCCAGTGGGAGACGTGGTGGAGAGAGAGGGCCCAGCTCCCAGGCTGGAGCAGCCTGGCCTTGGAGCACTGCTCCCTGTGGGAAGAGAGACCCACAGCACAGCGGTTTGGGGAGGACTGTTCGCCTCTGGAAGGGATTCACATTTCAGCAGTTCTGGTAGGACAGCTGCTCATGAGATTGGAACCATACTGGAGAAGTTCACAAAGAACTGTCTCCCGTGGGAGGGACCCCATGGTCTCACAGGGAAAGGACTCCTCTCCCAGAGCAGCAGAAGAAAATCTCAGTGCTGAACTGGCCAAAATCCCCATTCCCTGTCTCCCTGCACTCTTGGTGGGAAGGAGGGAGGGGCTGGAAGGAGAAGGTGTTTTAAGGGCTTATTTTACTTCTCTCTGTCCTCCTCTGATTCTGTTAGTAATAAATTTCACTTTGCAACTAAAGTTGAGCCTGTTTTGCTCTTGATTATATTTCTCCTGCTCCTTATCTCACTCATGAAGTGTTTGTTAACTTTTTTCCCTTTTCCCTTCTCTGCCCAGCTGTGGCAGGGAAGGCTGAGGGAGTGACTCTGGTGGGTGCCTGGCATTGGGCCAGGTTAAAAGGCCTCTAGAAATTCACAGTGAACTCTGAGATATCTCTACAAACAGGGCATTCCCAAGAAGGCACAAATATCTGCATCCTTGGTCTATCTGAGTTTCTACTGCTGTGACTTAAGCCTGGGTTATCCAGCATCCAAGAGGAAAAAGAAAACACAATAATAAATTTCTGCACAGCGTACCTAATCAGGGATTAGGAACAGTGTGTGCAGAAGGGTCAGGGAAGTGATTCTTCCCCTGTACATGGCACTAGTTAAGCTGAATCTCACGTGCTGTGCCCAGTTCTGGGCTCCCCAATTTAGGAAGGATGTTGAGATGCTGGATCATGTCCAGAGAAGGACAACAAGGCTAGGCAAGGATTTGGAACACAAGTCCTATGAGAAGAGCTGAGGGATCTGTGGGTGTTTAGCCTGGAGAAGAGAAGGCTTAGGGGAGATCTTATTACTCTACAAAACCCTGAAAGGAGGGTGTAGCCAGGTCAGGATCTGTTTCTTCTCCCAGGCAGCCAGGATGAGAGGACACAGACTTAAACTGCACCAGGGGAGGTTTAGGCTGGACCTTAAGAAGAATTTCTTCACAGACAGAGTGATGGGGCATTGAAAGGGATTGCCCAGGGAGGTGGTAGGGTTACCATTCTGCATGTGTTTAAGACTGGATGTGACATTCAGTGCCATGGTTTGGTTGACAAGGTGATGTTAGGTCATACGTTGAACTTGATGATCCCATAAGTCTTTCCAACCTCGTTGATTCTGTGATTCTGTAATCCATTCCTTTATCTGCAAGGAATTCCTTTATTCAGACAATTTGCATGCCCATTGAGTACATAATGTAGTATTTTCCGTTGGAAACATTATGACTAAAAAACAGCTTCATCAGAATTAAGGTAATTTCCAAGGCTAAGTAATAACAGAGCTGGATAAAGCAGTCAAATTAAAACAAGAACTAATTAAAACCCTTGTCATAACATCATTTGCATTTTATGAAATTATTAAACCATTTAGAAAATTAATTTTTGTTATTCACAGTCTGTGGCACTTCCTTGGCCAGGGCTAAATGCAGAAACACCAGAATACTGAGCAACTATAAACCCCCTTTTTTGTGATGCTGAATATGAGTAAGGATCAGACAGATGTAACACAGTCACACTCGAGCAATTCACATCACAAAGACTTCAGCAAGGCCAGGATTTCTCTGCCAGTCCATGTATGGTCAAGATTTTTAGGCTGTGGAGCACCAAACCCAGCAGAGAAAATCAAGCTAGGATTAAACAAATTAACATAACTGACTGCAGCACATCACAGAAACCTCCCTGCTAGATCCTGTTCCTGCTCTGAGAATAGCTAATTAAGTTAGGCAAAATATAATGTTTATGAACTGTGCAGCTCCTTCAGCTTGAGAAAGATTGAGAAATATTTCCTGCAGTAACAAAAGTGGCAAAAATAGCAGTGAGTGCTGCAGCTTTCTTCCTTCAGAGAAAGTAGAAAGCAAGTATACAAAACCACACAGCAACTCATTTGAATTTTCTGTTCTTCCTGTTAGCAGCCTTATTTCTTTAGGTGAAATATTGAAAGGTTTATTAGAGATCTAATTTCTATTAATTGGAGTGTGAATTGCATTCCTATGAGCATACTAGGTTTGGGCATATTCGTTTCAGTTCCCAAACTGTAAACAAGGTATATCTTACCTCAGTTTTACAGGAATTTTGAGTTTAAATATTGGCAAATTTCTCAGCTGGAGACACGGAACAATATGGGTATATAGAGACAGATTACTTCAAAATGCATAAATGTAAAGAAGAACAAACCCAAACTGTTACTGAAATAGTATGAAGGAAAAACGTTTACTACTTTATGTTTTTCTCTTGATCGTTCTTATGATGAAAGACTGAAAAATGTTCACTGTTAAAGAAAAAGCTGTTGAAAATTTATACACAAGAGAAAAGGCAAGTCAAGATACTGTAATAGAGGCTCGGAATTTTAACAGCCATTCTTTTGTTCTGTTTGCATAATACAGATTACTACAATTTAAATGGAGAACTAGCTGCAGGAGGTTACCCTTTGAGTTTACATTATGCTGAAACACTGTTTGATTCTTAGAGACTTAAGTCTTTGTTCATACTATAAGCATCAAAACAACTTTACTAAGTGCACAGCATTATACAAGGCTGCATGCCAAAACTTGTAAAATGTCAATGCCACGTTTTTCTTGGAATCTTATAATTAATTCATCATCAGAATAGCTTTGGGGCCTTATTCTGATCCATTTTCTAAACAGTGCTACCAGGAAATTATGTTCCGTGCTTCTGTTTATTTAAAGAATATCACTGCTGAATTTACAACAAGCAAACTAGTTAAAAGAAAGCCTTTGGGGGATGTAGTAAATTAAAAATGAAAACATACTCAGAGGAATATGGAATCTACGACCAGAAAAATCTCATTAAAAAAAGTGTACATTGCTAGGTTTATATAAATCAGATAGAGATTCTGTAAATACTTAGAGCATAATAAATAAATGATTGCTGAACTCAAAGTTTGTGTCACCATATCCTGCCTGACTTCTCCATTCTGCTATAAAGAAGGCTCCCAACACGTTAAGGAGAGGATTTTGTTTGTTACTGCCATGAAGTGATGTGAAAAGTCAGAAAGATGTTTACCTTCAGTTACTGAAAAACATAAGTTACTGACCCAAACACACTGAAAATGATTATAATCTTTCCAAATATCTCAAGGGCTTTGAATTCAGATATATTATTTTTTAGTGTAGATTTACTCATAGCTTCTTGATGGCAAGTTTCAGCAGTGTTACTTTCATTTATATTTGGGGAAGATATGGTTCCAAAGTGAACTCAGCATTAAG
Organism: Geospiza fortis; assembly: GCF_000277835.1. Classification (NCBI taxonomy): domain Eukaryota; kingdom Metazoa; phylum Chordata; class Aves; order Passeriformes; family Thraupidae; genus Geospiza; species Geospiza fortis. The sequence continues at coordinate 405,124 of NW_005054486.1, read as the reverse complement.
AGGAAAATGTACATGAATAAAAAGAACTCAGCAAATTACAGCAAATATGAGTCCTTGTCTTTCAATAACATTAGAAAGATTATTTTAGCAGTCTTCCTTAAATACCAAAATTATAAATTCTGGATATTATCTTTGACTTCCAGTAGTAAAATTTCCACTTGAAAAGAAACAAGATTATAAGCAAAAGAACATAAGCAACTAAGGGAGAAAATGCAGGTTTCTCTGTAATGTATTCTTATAGAAAATCTGATTCTACTCATGCACTTACAAGCTGCCCTGCTCCTAGCATTTAAATTAAGACTAGCAGCCTCCTTACACTTCCACAGCACTCCTGAAAACCTTGAGCTGTAGTTCTTGTCAGGACTTCAATGCAGACAGCACAGTAGAGTGGTCAGCTGGAGGACAGTCAGTACTTCAAAGGCATGGTGGATTAAAGGAACATAAGTGCTGCGAGGAGAGAGAGACAACAGAGCAGCAGTAGCTCACCAGTTACACACAATTTTTATGTTTGGATGTCTCTCTCATGCATTGTACCCATGTCTCTGAAGTGTGCTTCCTACAATTTTTCCCCTCCTCTCTTCCACATGTCTTGTGACTTCAAGCGCACAGTGTGCTTCCCATTCTCTGCTTGCTCTGCTGAACTTAAGAAGCAACAAAAGAAAACCCTGTTGAGACTAAGGCAAATTGAAAGGATGGCAGTAGTCACTTGAATCTTCTCACACTTCCTCAGCTGCAGGGAAAAAAAAAAAAAAAAAGGAATAACCTGTGAAGCTCATTCAGATGCCAGCCAGCAAGCAGTAGACTCTAAATTTGACACCTTCTTGTATGCATTAAAACCTCTGAAGGAAAAGATTAAAGGAAGCATGGGACTGGAGCAGGACTTTGCAAGAGCAGAACTGGGCAGTATATTGCAAGGGAGCAGTTCCAAGAGAAGGAAGGTGAGATTTGCAGAGTTAACATAATGTCTCCCAACTTTTCACTCAAAAGTTCCTGTTCCTATGCACCACTTTATGATTCCCAGCTGGCCAAAACACATCAATCCCCCAGCGGAAGGAAAAAAAAAAAAAAAAAAAGGAATGATCTGTGAAGCTCATTCAGATGCCAGCCAGCAAGCAGTAGACTCTAAATTTGACACCTTCTTGTATGCATTAAAACCTCTGAAGGAAAAGATTAAAGGAAGCATGGGACTGGAGCAGGACTTTGCAAGAGCAGAACTGGGCAGTATATTGCAAGGGAGCAGTTCCAAGAGAAGGAAGGTGAGATTTGCAGAGTTAACATAATGTCTCCCAACTTTTCACTCAAAAGTTCCTGTTCCTATGCACCACTTTATGATTCCCAGCTGGCCAAAACACATCAATGTGATTTTACTAAATCACTTTCATTATATTTCAGAGCAAATGTTTTCCTTCTTCTCAATGTCATTTTTTTCAGCTAATTCTTAGCTACAGCCAGCAGGAAAAGTGTAAAGTTAAGACAGCTATTGAAATATTGACAGAGTTCTGCTGCTCCTAAATTCACAAAAATAATCCATTTAACAGGATGATTCAGAACATTTGTAACAAATCAACATACCAAATTAGTATTTAAAAAAAGAAAAAAAAATATTAGGCAAATTGCAGCCGGTTCTAAGAGGAGAAGTTTTAAATAGATTTTTTTAAGGTTTCTTCCAATCCAAGACATTATATGACCCTATGAAAATACTATTCTTGGTAAGATCCACAGGCAAAATTGTGCCTTGTTTCTCACAGCTTGTGCTTGGAGTGTCTTAGGCTTCTGATTGTTCCTTTCCCTGAGATGCGTTTGGTCCACACATGCAGGGCGCTGATAAATGCAGAGCATTTTTCTGTTAAAGGAAAAATTTTTTGACAGTTGCTGACTTCAGGGCAATAGTGATGTCTGATTTATGATGTCTATCATCTTGTTTTATTTGGACAATTCTCATTGCTGAGGGATTTTTTTTCCCTTTTCCTTCTCCTTTTACTGTACCTCCATGTTTGACCTTACACTCACATTGTGCAACCTTGGATGATCTTCTGGCAGGACATCAAAATTTAGCCATTTCTCACCAAAGTGACAAAACACCCTAACAAAAGCCCAAGCAGTACCTTTTGAATGCTTTTATTTCCAGGATAGAAACTACTGGAACAGGAAATTATTTACATCAACAAATCTTTCAGAACCAAGTCCTGCAATGTTAAGCTACCTTGATGCTACAGAACTTATGCTTGTGGGATGCTCCAAACTCTTTGGACATGGGGCTAAGTTTTCATGGAAAAAAAGCGAATTTGCAAGTGTATACTTTGGTTTATTCAGAAGATATTAATTGTTTCTCTCTCTCTCTTGTGGCATCCATTAGATAAGCACTTGGAAAAATGTCATAGCTCAGGCACCTGCTAGTGCTGAGATGAGGAAAGGGTTGGGCTTGGCTGAGGAGCCACATTAGATTATCAGAATGGTGCTTTCATAACTGGGAATATAGGGAGTTCTTTAATTAATCCTGAGTGTGAAAAGTGTTACTGAAGATAATCCTCTTCCAGGTACCCTACAGTTAAGATGAAAGGTCATTGAGAGATTGATGGCCAGAGAATTCTTTGTCAGCTTTTTTTGAATTCCATGGCAATAGAACATAATCTATAAAAAAAATTAACAAAAGCAAATATCATCTATATGGAGTATTACATCCATAAATGGAAAACTATAGGCAGTTTTTCTCCAAGTAAATAAAGCATTCTAAATCTTATAACTGATTTCCTGCTTTAATTTGGCATTCTTTGTTATGGGGATTCTGTGACCTTGTGACTTTATTTACTAAGTGGATAAACTAGAGGACTATAATCAGACTGAAGAGATATGTAATTCTTTAAACAAGAAACAGTTCAATCTGACCACTCTGGTGCAGTTTATGTATTTTAAAATATCTTAAAATATCTTAAAATGTATGTGGGTTTGGTTGCAGAACAACAGATTTCAAGGAAGGAACAGTACCAAGGAAAAGAAGGAAGACCATGAGCAAATTTTTGCCAGAAAAAATCTGTCTATTATGTTTATATAAGTGAAATAACAGCATTGTCAGTTACTCTGTGAATTTATCAGATTCTAAATTGGTTGGAAAATGTTTAAATTATAGGGATTGTGTAACACCCAGCTAGTCTGTCCATACTATTTAACAGTGTAGGAAACTTTCAAGATTGTGAACTGTGGTTCCAAGTACATCCTCAGAGCTGAGCAGAAAAAATGCTAACTTAGCAACTGTGTTTGAGCTATTTGTGAATTTATTAATTTATTAAACCACTGTTTGTGGTTTAACTATAAAATGATGAATTTGAGGTTTTCTGCATTCTTTCTATGAATGTTTGTCCTTCCTGCAACAACTTCTGGTTCCACCTGATAGTTGACTGGGGAATACAGATTCTTTTCCAGCATTAAACTATATTCGCTTTATCTACCAAAACCTTTTTAAGTTCTTGTTATAGATTGCAACATGTTCTACTATAACCTTAAGTGTAATATTCCTTCAGGCTATTTCGCTCCTGAAGCAATCAGTTGAAGCTACAAAACAAAATCTGGTTTGTGATTTGAGTGGAAAATTAATACATTTAGTTTGTTATGGAAGAAGATATTTTCTAGATTTATCATATTTCCATTGTGGTGTTGAGAACAAAATGACATTCTATCCATCATCAGCTATTGGTCTAAGTGAATCTAATAAAAAAAAAAGAAAAAAAACCAGCAATGAGATAGAAGAAGAAAACAACAAGAAAAAACATCTTTGAGGTGTTCCTTCCCCAAACTTTTACTAGACTATTTCTCTCTGATGGTTCTGAAGGCACAGGTCTCTAACTCTGCATAAAACCTGCCTAAGATGCTAAGGTGGGATAACAGAGGGGCTTTTATTGTGCTGCTAAATCCATTCCATGCTGCAGGGAAATATCTGAGTGCATAGTTAATTTTAAACAAGGCAGAAAATTCATCTAAGCCTTGTCATGTTAACAGAGGGTAATTTAGGAAAGAATACACTTGTAAAGAATTGCTATCAATTTCAATATGACCCTGTGACCCTCATATTTTCGAGATATCCTGTGCTGTGAGGAGGCATCTCTGTGCAGCACTGATGAGAAAACTGCTGTGTCCATTTCCTCTGCCTGCACTTCAGAACAAGCAAAAGGAAATTGAAGAGCTCTCAGAGCTCTCTATTCAATGATGAGCTGAACTCTGAAAGTCACGTTTGTCCTCAAGTTAAAGGGACAACTCTTCTGTAAATCCCAATTTAGGAAGATCTTTCAGTCTAGCAAAGTGGAACATGACCTAACAGTAATATATGGCATCTAAGGAAATCCAATCTAAAACTGGAATCAGAGTTCTAGTTTTAGACAATTCGAACTTGAACTCAACGAATTCAAAGATAAGAACTGCAAAATTTCATTGCATGGAATAATTAATCAGAAAATGTGGAACAATTCATCAGCAAAGTGGAACATGAGTCAACAGTAATTTATGGCATCTAAGAAAATCCAATCTAAAACTGGAATCAGAGTTCTAGTTTTAGACAATTCTAACTTGAACTCAATGAATTCTAAGATAAGAATTGCAAAATTCCATTGTATGGAATACTTCATCAGAAAATGTAAAGTTTAAGAGTTGGAACATTTCATTCAGCCTGTTTGTTCCTTTAGTTCTTGTGTTTTAAAATAAAGCTGCTTTAACACGTGTGAAAATTACTTTTAGGCATCCAGCAATGCACTACATAGAAAAACCATAGGCCCAAAAAAAATTGTGGGATGTTTACACTCAATGGCAAGTTCTGATATGGAAATCAGTAACAGTATAGTTGTGGAATACAAAATTCCCCATTCAGTTAAGTACTTATTTATCAACACAGAATTGGGATTCACAAGTTGGGAAAATGAGCCAGGAAATTCTTAAGCCTGTTTATAAAATAGGACAAAAATGGCAAGACTTGAAATCTTTTGTTGTGAAATCTTCAATCCCTAAATCTAAGGATTTTCTAGGAATTTTTATTTTCCAAGTTTAAAACTTTGCTTGGTATGAGAATTTGTTATAAGGAATAGGAAAATATATGAACAATTAGAAGTAGGTCCTAAATGTGAGCTATTTACACTTTTGATGTCCTTCTAGCAGAAATTGAAATGTATATTATTCTCTTTAAACCTATTTCATAACTGAATTTCTTAAAGAGAGAATATTTTACCAGGGTCTTTTGAGACTTGTTTTGGCTGAGTGTTCTACTCAATTACATTACACACTGGGTTTGTCAGCAACAGGATGCTCTTCCAATGATAAAAAAATAATATATTAAGATTTAGTTTCCTAAATTGATATGAGTGTATTGATAAGACTTAAAAATTACTGCAATTACAGAAAAATAGCAGAGTAAAGCAAGAGAAAATAAACGGTATATTATATATTATTAAAAACTGAAAATATAAATCTTTAAAGTTATTGCTTAAATTTAGTAATGGCTTTCAGTGGCCAGCTGTTTTAGGTAAAATCAACTGCTAATCTTTTTGAGAGAATTTTTTTATTTTGAATCCACACTAAACTATTCCTTTAATTGGGTAAATATTATAAATAATTGTAAGGGATTTTTGGATTCTGTAAAGTAATATAGGAAACCAAAATTATTATTCATGTGAATTGTTTCATGTCCTCAAATATAGTAAAATTCTGCAAACTAAAGTTTTCTCCACAAGTAATGTAGGAGCTAAAAATAAAATGGATATTTTCTCTCAGTCATATACAACACTTTCAGTCAACTGCAAGTAAAAACACTGAGTTTTTAAAAAATAAACCATTTATTTACTTTCTGTAAGTACATGCTTTTTCTTACTATGCTACATATATCACTTTTCCCTTACATATCCTGTTATTTTTCAATAAATGTTCAGTTTTCAGATTGTATACCTCATATAATGCTAACAAAACTGCACTTTTAGAAAACATCACCACAAAATAACTAGAACTTTAAGCTGTGCATAAAAATGAATTGTTTCCTGAAAACAGTTTGTGTTGTAGATATCTATGTTGAATGCTGTCAATTTATATGATATACATGCTGCAATGAAAAGGAAAGACTATTTAGCGTTTGTTTCTTAGGTATCAGTTAAAGTTGATGCAGGCTTCTCAGAAAAGCTACAGAGAATTTCCTACATCAAGATAATTCCACTGGATTGATAAGAAACTTTCAGTGAGAAATCAGACCTATTAATTTTTAACCTCTATTTTTAATTACCAATCTTTTGCTAGTGCTGACACTAGTATGTTCTAAACTACAATTTTTTTTTGGCTCAAGTCAGAATTCCAACGATGGCAGCAAAAATAATACATCATTACAATTGCAAAAGCAAAGACTAGATATTATTGAAATATTCTGAAGATGGTTCTTGGCACCAAATTTGTAAAATTTATTTTGAACTGTCAAAAAGAATGTATTTGTTTTCACCAGAGTTCACAGTTTTGTGAGTACCGGGGACAGGAACAAATTTACTTTGCTGAGCATGCAAATCTTAGATGACTGAAGGTTACTTAACATGTTAAGTAATTTTTCACTCCAGCATACAAGCCTTTATTAACCAAAAGCCTGGGGGCTTCACACTCTCACAAGAAAAGATGTGAAATACAAAACCAAACATTATCAGTTATGGGATAAGTACATGCACAATATCCAGAGGCTAATGTCAGCTTTCAAACTGAAGGAAATTTATACTGAAGATTGAACAGTAACTTGTTAATTTTGGGTTTGTTTTGTTGGTTTTTTTTAACTCTAACATTCAAATACACAAAGCAGTTGCCAAATACTACTTCATAAACCCAGCTGATTAAACTCTTCAGGCTTGTAATATTAATTCCCTAATTACCTGCACTGGAATTGTCAGCAGTATAAGATGTATAGCATCTCATACTAGTCTATAGATATTGCTCCTATTCCAAATTGGATGGTAGTTTGTCTGCAATCCTGGAAAAGGCTCCACAGGGATGCTGTGTTGCTGTTCTAGTGGCATTGTTGAGGCAGTGATGTGTCGCAGACAACTTTTCATTAAAAATCCTTTCCTTAGGATTTTTCCTCCTGAGAAGCTGAGAGGCCTCAGGAACAAAATGTAAACATTGATTATCTGCTGCTGTGGAATGCAACAGGTGCATCTGTGATTGGCCCATGTTGGATGTTTGTAATTAATGGCCAATCACAGCCCAGCTGGCTTGGAGAGAGCCTGAGCCACAAACCTTTGTTATCACTCTTTTCTATTCTATTCTTAGCTTAGCTAGCCTTCTGAGATGAAACCTTTTCTTCTATTCTTTTAGTATAGTTTTAATGTAATATATATCATAAAATAATAAATCAAGCCTTCTGAAACATGGAGTCAGATCCTCATCTCTTCCCTCATCCTAAGACCCCTGTGAACACGGTCACAGTGATGGGAGCCATGTGCTGATGGAAAGCAAATCCAGGGCAGAGGTCTGCTCTGGAGGAAAACTATTCTACTCAGGAGGGCTGGATCTCTTTGGTAAGGATGGGTAATTAATGACAGTGAGTGTCATTAATTAAGTAATGACACTCACTGAACTACACACTCAGGATCAGTATCAGGTACGCAAAGGATTCACCACAATAGCAGATGAAAAAAAAAAAATTAATCAATAATCCCTTGTGCAGCTTCCTGAAGTCTGCTGGTTGTGCCCTTCTGGGAAAACACCCCTGGAATTCCTCCCCATGGGAAAAAAAACCAAGGGCTTGTGAGCTGGTGCAGGAAATCCAATTAAACCCCAGAAGCAGCAAAATTTCTGACAGATTAAAGTATTATTTCACATATTTTGGGGAAAAAAAAAAGCATTTATAGCACTCTATCAGTGCTTTGCATCTTAAGGTTTTGTTTTTTGTTGTTTCAAAATTAGCACTCTAAAATTCAATTATCTTACAGAATCTCTCTAGCCACACTTGAAACAGCAAGGTCTGCTCTGCTGTAGCTCAATTTATTTTAACTGGAGCATCCTTTATAATTGTCTGACTTTACATCAGTTTTTCTTGATGGAAGAAACCTGATTTTACCATATCATACGAGATTAAACTTTTTTTTTTTTTAAATCTGTCCTCCAGGTATGTGGATTTAGATCATGAGATGAAGGATCAATATCTTTTGTTTTCCTGATGATTCAATTAAGACATAATGTATGACATGTTCTATTAAGTAAGTGCCCCAAGGTCAAGCACACAGATCAGATCTTTGGAGGTTTTTTTTCACTGTGTTCACAATATAAACACAGTTTAATAAAGCTCATTTTAATTGATATATTTTCTCTGTAATTATCCCTTCCAGTCATAGGACAGGCAATTTACCCTTAGATAGTGTCACACACTGGTATTAAAATAAATTCTTTTACCCACTGCATAAATTAATTAGTAACAACAGAAGCTATAGCCTATCTAGAGTAAATGGCATTAGGTGTAATTTTGAGTAAACAAAGCTTGTCCCCAAATTCTTTGAGCCTATGTACAGTTGGATTACAGCAACTCTATTGGGCAGTAACCTATTTGCCTAGTAATTGTGACTCATACAAGCACTATAACTACACTGATTAATTTTCCTTACAGACTCTGTGGTAGGTTAATTAAATGATCCATTCTAAATAATGACAGTCTTTTACAAGTAGCCCTGCAGGAACTGAGCTGTTACTTCAAAAGGCATGAGCCAAAGAGAAAATAATGAAGGCTAACCATAGGAAAATCCTCTTGAAAATATATATTAATGCAGAGAATACATAAAAACCTCAATTTTTAAAATGCCATGCTATGAAGTATTTGACAATGCTTTTACTGATATGCTGTCTCATGCAGTAATTAGTGAAACAGAAGGGTCAAATAAAATATTCCTGATAGTCTATAGTAAAGCATCAAAACCTTGTGGCATTGCAATATCTTGCTACATAAGTATTTTTTCTCATTGGTGAATTCATAAATGAACTTGCTTTAAATAAATTACCCAAACAAGATACCCAAACTCACCTCTATGTACCTTCTTTGCAAGGTGACTGCAAAATATAATGCAAACACTCCTGCCTATGAGCTGCTCTACAGCTTCTTAAACATTTGGTCCTTCAGGAGTCAGAGGCTCTTGATTTGCAAATAAGATTTGACAAGTACTTTAATTCATCAAAATCATAGAGAAGTAACTCAGCTAAAAGTGATTTAGAATAATATACAAAAGATGGATCAATATTGCCAAGCATTCTGCTGCTGGAGATAGAAGATATAATGGTAGACAGTTTAGGCAATAGGAAACAGAGTAAAGAGAAAAAATTCTGATACCTTTTTAGAGACTATCATTGTAAAAAAGTGAAGAGAAGGATCAGGTTTTAGAAAATTCTTCTTTAGTGGCAAATAAGTCTGTATTTAAAAAAGAAAGAAAAGGGGAAGCTCTTTAGACAATGGTGAGTCCAAGTAAATGAATTAGCAGTCAATAATGGAATCATGCCCTCTTCAGGACATGCATGAGAGATACCAAATGGCTTTCTTTCTGTCATTTCTATTGTCTTATGGTACTGTTAATAAGGATAAGTACGAAAGAGCTTTTCACACAAATTAAAATGCTTCAGGAAGTTGTTGGGAGTTAGGTTGTTAGTCTTACATCTCTTAGTCATTATGAAATGTATCTTTCAGATGACTTGTTGAGTGTGAGAAGACAGGACCAACCTTGCTGAGGCTTGCTGAAGCCTCCTACATTCAAGACCCTGCTTTGCACTTGGTTTTCCTGCGATGTGGAGTGACTGACATTATTCTGAGGGAGACCAGATGTGGAGGCAAGGGCATGCACTTCGTGCCACCCAGCCTTCACCCATCCATAGCTTTATTCTCATGATTTATGTGGGTGAAGTACATTTCACCTTTATTCAGTAAAAATTTGGATTCCACCTGAATGAAACCACCTGCCCAAATCTGCATACATCTGGCTTACCATGGAAAGCATCCATCAAAGTTTGGTGCCTTCCACTTGCAGCTGGGGAGCCCTCCTGCCCAGTGAGTGATCTCTGAATACACTGAATTGTTATTTAAAAGATAGACCATTAAAAGCCATGGATCCTTACAAAAACTCTTGTCAGTGGTTTTAGCATACTAGGAAGTTTAAAAACATCAGCTGGATCATCCTCTGAAAAATCTCAGTTATAGAAAAGTCTAATTAAGGAAGCCTAATTCTATTTCATGCTTTGAAAATTTTTCAATATAGGAGTAGATAATGGAGATAGCACTATGGAAAATGAAGATGAATCTTACAAAATTTGAAAAGTTATTTCTCCAATAGTTGAAATAGCAATGCCTCTGTGAGCACACCTAATATAATTTCACGAGAGCTAAACAGCTTTATTCAAACAAATTTTATCTAGAACTCCTGCTATTACAAGATATTTAGCTTCAACAAAGGGAGATAATTCAGAGTATATGAAGTAGCAGAACTTTACATACCAAACTGTGTAGGAGGAAATGGATTTGTATTTTAAGCATTTGATTATTTTGGCTTGGTGGGGTTTTTCTCCATCAGGCTACAACAGCTGTGTCTATCTTAATTTTCTATCTGAAATTGCTATTTGAGCCTTAGCTGATTTCATGTTTTTCTTCTCTTTCAGATTACTAGTTACTCAGTGAAGTACCATAAAATACTAGTTTTAACCTAGCTCTCCTCTCATTGCTTTTTCTCTCTTAATTTTATTTCTACAGAACAAATCTGGACTTACAAATTTCCTACTGTTATTTGAAAGATGATATGAGAGTGATTAACTCCTACTTTAGGAGTATTAAGAACCACGACATCATCTAATTTCCACCTGAGACCAACCATCATGTCATCTCATTTCCACCTGTGACAGCCTTTTTCAGAGAGAAAATATACAGAGAGAGAAATGAAATTATTAAAGAAATAGATAATTACAGTGGCATTTGCTGTTATGGCAATTGGCATTTTAGGGCTATGTAAAAAATAAATAACAGGAAACAAAGTACAGTTATTACATGAAACAAATACTTTGGGAAATATATAGATATTGAATTTTCTCTACCCAATCACATTAATATGTTAAATGAGAAAGTGTAAGAATCAGGAAAAAGGTACTAGAATGCCTACTACAACATTACTTGTGACATGGACTTCCACAAAGGTCATATTGCATCTTCTGGGAAAAAAGGGTGAATAAATATCAGAGTGAATTATTTTCTTGTTTTCCCTAGCTAAAAAAAGCAATACAGACCTTTAAACCTTAGTGAAAACAGTTTTGACTTTTATGATGCAATTTCTTTGGTTTTATGTTAGACAAAATGTATATTATGTAGTCTCAGCCTGAATCCAGTGTTAGCTGAGTACACTATTCTGAGGGAATTTCATCTGAGACATAGGCATCTTCACACATCTAAAACTGAATTAAGCTATTCCTGTTAGTCAAAGAAAATTTCTTTTATAAAGAAAGCTTGCTGAGAAACATGTCCCTTGATATATATTAGTGTCACTCAAATATAGACAGAAAAACGTCAACAGGCTTCTCACTTTCACCAGTTTTCTATCACTTTTCTTATTTGGACTAACTGCTACTAATTCAATAAACTGGAGATAAGAACAAAAGAAAGCATAACAGGATTAAAAATGCCTAATTTGTGATTAGGATCCAGTTTGATTCCCTGGGTGCTACAAAAAACTGAGCACAAATTTGGAGAGGTGTGCTCTGTAACTAAAGGCTTTTCGTGGAATAAATCTGCTGCCAGTAAACAGGATGATGGTCTGACACTCTTTCTGCACCATTCAGCATAGGTACAGACTGGCAAAGGAACCAGAATTACAAGCTCTAAAGCAAAGCCAAAAGGGGACATTTCTGACAGGTCAAAACCAAAATGTGCCATTGTAGATTTTATCTGAAAAATCAGTTCATCTTTCCTTTTTCATATGTATAGAAAATAAATCATCACCAATTATTTCTAATTGGGACAACGTTGGTGCATCATCATTTTCAAAGAGCACTTGCCATCACAAATGGCTAAATGATGAGTGTGGGAAGACCTCATCCTTTCTAAATAGGATTGGCCAAAGCCAGAGCAGAAAAACCAGCGCCACACTCATGCCAAAACTGAGAGGAACTTTAATCTGAAAAGCATGTGCGTGTTTTACCACCAGGGAAATCAGAGAGGTATACCTCCTTGCTGTGCCATTCAATCATTTAAAAGTCCTTCAACCAGACAAAACCTGCCAAAAATATCTGTTCATAGCTAGAAAACCCATGTCACATTTCCTGAATGCCAGGCAGAACAAGAAAACCTGCTTACCATCTTTGCTAAAAACGTAACATTTCATTTCTGTCCCAAAGCTTTCTATCTCCAATGCCAGCAATAATTAGATTATGTGTGGGAATGAAGTACAGAGCCTGTGTTGCTTGAGAGATCCCAATGGTGAATTATCAGCCCTTAAACACTCTCCTGCAGGCCCAGTCTCCCATTCTCAGGTCTATGCCTCTAATTCCCAGCAGTACAGGGCTGATAGAAATGGCTTCACCAGCCAGAGCCAGAGACAGCCTGAGTCATTTCTTACCTTGCAAAGTAGGGAGGAGACGGAAAAACCAGCCAGAAACACAATTGCCACAGGCAGTATGGAAGCACAAGATGAAGACAGAAAAATAGAGTCTCTTCTTGTGGAGGCACATGAGGTGGATTGTTGAGGTGGATGTTTCTTCTCCCTCCTCACAGCCTGTAAGGCTCTTCTTCTGCTTGCACTGGGGGGAAAAAAAAAGCCAACACCAAAAGCACTTTAGGTTAAAGATATAGACAAAAAACATAAATCAAAAATTTTATATGTATTTCCAGCTTTTCCCTTGACACAGTTTAAAAAACTTTAGGTGGTCTTGTTTGCCTATCCTCAAATATAAACATATAAAATGAATAATTACTACGAAGTCAGCAGACAGCCCTCTGAAGAGCAGAGCTTTATCTTGAATTCTCTGTTTTAAATTTTAGCATTTTTTATCAAAACAAAACAGTCTGCATTTTCATTCCATTTGTTTCTCTATTGTTATTGGAAAGATTTACATTTACCGTTCCCATGCTGAAGGTCACAAAATGATGGATTAAGCATTAAAATAACCGGAAAGCATAGCTGAATAACAGAAAACATATTGAAATAATAGATCTTTTTCTTTGTGTTGATTTTGAAGATGAACATTTTATAATCATGATGAGTATTTCTTAAAAAGTAAATTCAAAGTCACATCATTACACACAAAGGAGAACATTTAAATGAAATTTGTGGTAACTTGGCTGATGTACTAGATACTTTTAATTCCAAGCAAAATCAATTCTTAAATATAAATTTAATGTGATTACTAATCTTATTCTCATCACTGCAGTGGTTTTAATCCAGAACACACACAGACTGGGAACAAAGGTGGTAGGAGGAAATGCAGTGGATACAAGCGTATCAGTCAGTGCAAAGCACCTGAATCCAGGCAATGTCACACGAGGATGTCACCTGAGGCTGTTTGTCATGTGTGGCTCCACCTCCATACCCAAAATCAAGCAGAGGCGCAGAGGTATATATTTGGCCTTGCCCACCACAGGAGAAACGATTAAACTGCCAAATGGCCCAATTCCATTTTGTAATTTCACTTTCTGTCCAGTGTCGGAACTTCTTCCAGAGGCAGAGCCCTCTTCAGGATCTTTGCTTTCTGTACGTCACTTCAAATTTTTAGACTGCTCACTCTGGATGTAATTAAAAAAAAAAAATCTAAAAAGAAAAAAAAAGAAATATCATCAAATATACGCATTTCATGTGTATTTCCAAGTCAAACTGTAAACAAGCCTTATTCTCTTGGTCAAATTCAGCTTGAGCAAGATCAATCAGTAAGGCAGAAGAAATGAATCATGCTTAGAGCAAAGGCAATAGGAAATTGCCCAATTTCACTTTGGGTCATTATCAAAAAGGCTCTGATTTTTTCAGAAGATTGGCAATCAGTAAACCATCAGATTTTCAGGATGTGAAGTTAGGCACAGCTCTGTGTAACATGAATTTCAAATCTTACTTGCCCCTTTCTATATGCACACTATTTTAACAGCACCTTTCCTGCTCTACGGGGTGAAATCAACTTACCCTTGTGGTGTATGCAAGAATGAAGACAAAAGTGTGATGCAAACAGGGACTTGAGTGTGACAGATACATTTGAATCTCACAAATGCCTCATCCAAAGCACATGTCATCATCAGCCAGCAGCCCCTCAGCAAGAAATCTGTGCCCAGTGTGTCATTATGATCACCTGCTGCTTTTGGTATGTTCACCTTAAACATCTGCCTCACCAAAACACTCTTGGAGAATGGGAGACAAGGGAAGGGAGCAGGAAAGGGGGACATAGTGACAACAGTTAGCAAAGCATTCTTCATTGTTCCAAAAATATCTCAGAGAGAGAGGGATAGGACAGCACAGGAAGCAAGATGAGGTGGGATTTGACCCTTAGGTAGCCGGCAGTGCTGATGCAGCTCTGTGCAAATAAGATGCAGTTGTGGCAGCAAAGGTGGAAGAGGAAAACTCTTGAAGCACCACAAATAGGGGCTTCGAGCTTTGTGTTTGAGCAACATCTTATAAACAAGTTATCTAACACATAGAAAAACATGATTCTGAATTCCTTTGCAGACAAAGAATGTGTGAGAAGACATTCAGGAGTGAGCAGTCCCTCCACCACAGATCTTTAATCGTGTCACTCTGGTGTCTCAGGTTACCAAAATTATACTGCATGCTTAAGCAACCCAGTATGCCTTCAATGCTGTTTAAAAATCCCCACACATACCTATCCATGATACATCCTCCCAATAAGCAAATAACCCTTAAAAAGCACCGTGTTTTCCTGGCTTTTCCTTCTAGTGATTTTTTTCTTTCTCAGTGATAATGCCATTGCACAGCTGGAGCCCATTAAATTTAACAGCAACACAGCCACTTGCAGACACCTTAGAAGTCCTCCTGCCATAAACAAACAACAAACAAAAAAAATTTAAAAGACATAAAAGCACTTCCACATAATGAGATCATAATGGGAAAAGATGAATAAACTCACTTATTTCTGTTCTTCTGGAATTAGCCAAGCATTGTTCATTCATGAATATTTGAATGTATCCACTCCCTTGTACAGAAAATCTGTTTAAATTCCCTCTAACATCTGATGTTTGAGAGATACAAGACATCCTATGAGTGCTTTGTTCCAATCATTTGAATTAAAACAGTTTGGGCAACTTTTTAGCACCTAGCCATTCTAAGTAAATATTGGGACTATTGGGCTATCATATATCCAAATTCATCATTTGCTCTTTAGGACTGAATGACAAGTCCCAAGAGAAAAGAGACCTTTTTCTTATTTAATGTTCACAAATCTATTAGGTACTTCATATAAGTATTTTAGAAACTCTGCTAATGCTAGTATTATAGGCAAAATAGCACTTTTTGAATTTCTTTTTATAAGAAAGATTTCAGACATGGAAAGTTTTATTAAAAATTGATCATTTGGAGCATTACTATTAGTTTGTAAATTCTTCAAAGTTTACTCCAGTGGAATCCTGATCTAGAAGAAGTTTGGAGGTAGAAAATCTTTTGGAAAGAGACATGTCAAAAAGTTCCAAAATTCTATAAATTGTTGTTTTTTCAAATCACAGAAAGAAATAAGAAAATTGTTTGATGCAGGCTTTTTAAACACAGACTATTCAGAAGCAGATAGACAGGAGACAACCAAAGAAAGCAAATCTCTCTCAATCATTTCTTTTAAAAGTAAGATTGTTTTCCGTTTTAGCAACTTTTCAGAGGCATGTTGAAAGAAGAAATCTCTACATAACTTTCCAAAAGTCTCTTTGAATTTCACCCCTTCTACCCATCTTCTGTCTGGTTTGTCTGGAGACAGCTCAATTCAACAGTATGTAATTATGACACAATTATTTGCCATTCTCCCTTCCAGTTTTTCTCAGCCTCTAGTGAAATCTTCAATATGTTCCTGCAAGAACACCTTCATCTGCTTTCAGGAAAGCATTGGCCTGAGACTCTTGCTGTCAGCCCTTGTATACCCCAAAACAGAAACAAAACATCTGCAAAGTTGTGAAGGCAAATCCAACATCTCTGCTGTTCATCCCACACATTCCTTCTCTCTTCCACTCTCTGCTGGTCATAAGTTATCTAGCAACTGCTCAAAATTAGGGAGTTTCAAATCTGAAAATTGTTGAAAGGGTTGATCTGGCTCTATGAACACCACTTATTATGATAAATGCTTAACAGAGGATGGTCACAATTTTGAAAATGCAACTAAGTCATAATACACAATAGTCCTGCAAAAGAAACTTTACATTGCAAAGATAGAGCCGATTCAGGCATACACAGAAATAGTGGATGAACAGTTTATTTAATTTTCCACTGTTTTCTTCCTGTTGGAATCAACAGGTTTATAGCATTTCTGGTGTTATTTACCAAAGACACAAAAGATCCATCAGAATGCCCTCAACACAGACTCTCCTAAACAGCCTTGATTCTCAGAGTCAACTTAGGTCAAGAGGAGAAAAGGCCAAAGATCAGGAGACAGATGTAGAGCTGAACCAGGAATTCTCTTCAGTGTGACTGTGGCTAAGCTTAAATCCTTCTGCTTCTAGCATTGTGCTTCTAATAAAGACACACAAATTTCATTTACATGAACATGTTCATAATATCTCAAGTACAGAGTACTTCTGAAAAAATGTCAGAAAGCATGAAGGCTCAATTTAATGGTCTTATGCTATTAGATACAGTAATCACTAAAGGAAAAGGGGAAAGGAGATTAGAGTGTTTTGTTCATTAATCATATCAAATTTGCTTTGATTTTTTTTTCCCATTTGCATTTAATATAGACATAGAATCTCGACTGAGATTTTAAAACTGCTTTTATATTAAAGTGTCACTAACAACTCTGAAAAAGCAGTCCTGATGCAGATAGAAGCAAAAAAATTATGTTTCAAGTGCAGTTCCCAGATGTACCACATTTTTTATAGATTGTAGAAAAATCATCATGCAAATAATATTTTCAATTCTGTCATTTTCAATAAGCCTATGATTTTCCCATTTCTGTTATTTGGAATATTGAATCTGCCATTATTATAGTAATTTGGCCTTTGCATAAGCTTCCATGTTGCTGAAAAAAATGGTTTTGCCATCTCTGTGGGCACCAGTGATTTTGATTTCATATGCTAGGTAAATCACGGGTTTTCCCAGCTGATCCTCATGAAAAAAGGAAAAACTGTAGGATTTTTAACAGTAAGATTAAAAAATAATTAATTCTCCTTTAAAAAAGAGAACATCAATAAAAGTGAAAAAGAGGTGAAATTAAAATAACTAAATATTTTTTTCAAATTATGGGCAGCAGTAAATTGGGAAATGGAGAGAGCATTATAAAGGAGTAGGAGAAGAAATTTTTCAGAATTTAACATACAGAATTTTTCTCCTGCAGTTATTTATTATATAAATACACTACTCCTAATTTCCTTGTCCAACCAAGGAGCAATTTGTTGTCTGGAGAAATATGTTCTTCGAGGAAAAAAAAATCACAAAATCCTCCATTACTAGAAAAAAGAAAAAAAATATTAATACTAATAATGATGTAAGTTTGTAGCAGAAACCCATAACTAGTTCTCCAGCTGATTAAACAACTCATTGATTAGATGTTTCTGCTGCATGTTGCTTCATTTAAAATCCTGAAAGGTAATCCATTCTTGTGCTTCTTTCAAAGCTGAAATCATTTATCCCTCCAGATATTGCATATAGAAGTTCTGCTTGGATATTTTAAAGTTCATCTGAACAGCAATTAAATGCTGAGGAAAATCATATTTCATTTCAAGGTCCAAAAATCTGTAAATATTTCTAGACCTGAAAGAGAGTCTCTAAAAGAGTAAGAAACAAAATAAAATCCAGTCAGTTAAATTAAAATTCGAACCATAAATTCAAGTATCAGTTGAGAAAACTCTGTGAGATATGGACACAATGCCAATCCTAACCCCTAATCATAAGAGCTAATATGCAACCTTAACTTTTATTAAGTGTTTTTTTTAGAGGAATTGTGCAATTTGTGGCATCTCCTTCTTAGAAACAAGCACATTGCCTCTGATAAATCAAGAGAAGCTTACACTCACAGAGCTCTGTTTTGGCAGTGTCAGAAGAGAGATCCAACTCTTCTGTCTCTCCAGATTCTTTCCACCAACATTCATGGAGCTCTTTTCAGTGATGAAGGAATATTAGGATTTTTCTTACCTTTGCTCTGTTCAGAGCAGGAACAGCAAGACTCCAGTCTTAAAGAACTGCTGTCCAATGACTACTGACAAACTTAAAACCAAATTTTAAAAATCCTGTTAATTGATTGCTTATGCTTATAACCAAACGTCGCAATGTGACACGAAATGAACGACATTCACAGGCTGAGATGTCCAAGGCAAAAAAAGGCATGTTTATTTCCAGACCTCGATATTTATAGAATTCCAAAAGTGACCATGGATTGGAGGATGAAACTGCCACCTCTCTAACCACACTGGTCAAACCAACAGCCCATCAATTTTCTCCTCCTCCAGAAAGGAACGCAAAACAATCATTATTTACATGAAAAGTGCGTGAGAAACTCCATTACAAAAATGTAAACATCAGAAGGCCTAGAAGAACTTTAGAACAGGATGACAACCAAAGAATTACCTAATTTCAATTTCATTTTACTGACTGCTGATCATGCTTCTCCTTACAGCGCATGATGTTATTTGATATTAATGACAAACACACTGATTAGTCCAAAACAACTTTTTGCCGAGTGCAAGACACTAACTCAGAAAGGATTTGACAAATACAAGGAGAGAAACCATAAATGTTGCAGTAATAATAATTTTAGAAAATCATTAAAAAGATGAATTACCATTTCTATTACTGTGGTTTTTGGGGTTTTTTTTGTGTTGTTTAAAAGTAAAATCAAGTGGTAGACTGCAAGGGATATGCTAAACATTCATTCTGCAAGTGTAGCTACAGGTGATTTGGATTGATGCTTGTGTGTCTCACCCTCCACTGTCACCCAGACAGTGATGAAAGACAGCAGGGCCAGGGAAGAGATGGGAGCAGGGAGAAACTAAGCATGAAAAGGTGTCAAACTGAATGTGACATTCAGAGAGGCCAAGTTTATACAACCTGATGGGGTGATACTTGATATCTCAGTCACCCATATCAGACGCTGTGAGGAGCTGCTGCAGCTCCTCTGGAGCCTGCATGGCCACAGCTTTCCTGTGTGTAACAAAAAAAAGAGAGGTAAAAAGTGGAATGGAGTTTTTCACCAGCTTTCAGATTAATTCTTGTTTTTAGCTGGGGTATACTGGGTTCTGGGCAATGTACCACCAAAGAGCAGTGGGACTGGGATCCATCCCATATCAACTAGAGACCATATGAGGAATCTGTCAGTGTCACCTTGCCATGTGACAGGCTTGTTTCATGAGTTCTCAAGGCAGCAATAACATTTTGCAAATGACCCTCCTTCAATATGAGATGCAAAATATGTTGGCAAAGTGTTCTTGTGCTTCCTAATTATGACATAATTTTTTTTTTTCACTTAGATCTTGCATGGGAAGCATATAAAGTTGCCATGATAGGCTACGATTTATCATGATTGTTAAAAATGAGATATTCAGATTGTGTTAGGTCATTAATCATGGTCAGTAGTATAACAAATAAATAGTGTGTAATGCATCTTGAGGATCTATGAAGAATAATTAATTTGAATTGCCAGAAAAGTAGTGCAGATGAACAATTAAATAGAAAAGCAAAACATAAACAGATAAATACCATAAACCCCATGAAATATAATTCTGAAATATTGATTGATGACAGTGTTCCCTTGACTTTGCCCAGAACATTTACAGATACATTGCTGAAAACTCTCCTAATAGAAGATGTCAGGTAGACGTAAAGGGAAGTGAGCATCAGCCAAGTTGCAGGTGTGAATAAGTGGTGCTTTGCAGCAGCAGCTATACCCCCATGAAAAAGTAGATGAAAAAATGGCCTGCATTTGCAATGAGAGAGAAAAAAATGTTATCACCCCTCCAAGAATTGGGGCCAGATGTCCAAATCTAGCACAGTGTTTTTATTTCAGAAGAGAGTGCTGTAAAAACTGTTAATCAGGTGGTTTTATGCAGTTTAGGTTGTTCCATTGACGGTTTTATGGACTGATGTTATTCTTATGAACTTGCTACACTGTAAATAAAGTCAGCCTGATAAAGATCAATACCGAAGGAATAGCTGTCAATACAGGGGTAAATTATTAAAGGAAGTAGGAGGGTAGTGTGAGTTTCATTTTCTATAAAGCATGTTATAAATATAGGATTTACAGGGAAAAAAATAGAGGCAAACATTGTATTCAGGAATCAATATAATTCCACATATTGCCAGAACTCATCCTTCAAAAAGTGTGGAGTTCATGGAGAGAAATATCCTAAAAGAACACATAAAACATATGGGGAAAGATCACCATAAATGCACAAACAACAGACAGAGGGAAAATATTCTAAGTCAGTTTTGTACAGCACAACTGTACCAACAAATATTTAAAGGAATACGAATTAAGTAGTGACTTAAACTTGAGTAACTGCAAACACAAGCTGGGGCAAGATTCAGGTGCCCCAAATTCCCATTGGATATGAGAGCAAGAGAAACCACTCAGCACCCAGGCAATGCTTTTATGCCCTCATTTATCTTTAAAAAAATGCTTTGGACTGAACTGATTAAGCTGGTTGATTGTGACAATCTTTTGGACCAAATAAAATGCCACTTCATAGCCCAGACCAGAGGGAGTAAGCATACAAAATCCATGTTCAGAAAAGGTAAAGCTGGAAGGGATGTTTGATGAGATTGAGCACCCAGCCCAGGCAGCCAGTCCTTCTGGGACAATGTCTTTCTAAGGTCCCTGAGCCTGGTCCTTTCCACTAAGACTGTGATGGGTAACAAGCTTTCCAACACTTCAGTGCCATTTCAGTCCAGTTCTTTTAGTCCTCCTCTATCCTTTAACTGCACACACAAGTGCTGATACTAAAACCCTGGAAACACTGTTTGAAATGTCAGAACCTTTGACCACAAGCAGTAAAAATAAGTAGGAGCCAAGTCTGTTTTAAAACAAAAAGCAAAACAGTGAGCTTGACTGCACCATCCATTCAAAATATCAGAGAGGGCAAATAGTGAATGGATGTGTTTTTAGGTGTTCTCATTCCATAAGATCAAAGAATTTCACAAATTAAGAGGTTCAACATTATTATAGCTTTAGGATTGAAATGGGATTTTTTAGAAACAGAAGGGTCAAAAGTGACTACCTTTTACAGCAGAGTAAATCCAAGCATTGCTTTGGATATGTGGACAATATTTTAAAGTAAAGAGCAGCACCCTGCCCAGGTCCGAGGGACTTACCCTATGCAGCAAGTTGTGGTCCTACAAAGATTGAAGTCTGTTCTAGGGAGTTGATAGAAGTTGATATAAGAAGTTGATACAAGTGCTGAATGAAATAACAAGTCAGCAGACCACAAAGCATTAAAGGTATAGCAGTGTCCTCAAAGAAATCCCTTGGTGAAAGTTTAAGGAAGCATGCCCAACTCTGGTATCTTCTTTTTGGATTCAGAAAAACAGAGGATTTTAGGACTGGGTTGTTTGATTTCTGATCCTGGCTTTTTTTTTTTTCTTTTTCTTTTTAACCTTGTGCTAATACTTTCCAAAGATATTCAAAGCAGATGATTTTACAGATGCTCCTGACAGAGCACAGTCCAACAAATAATATGGTTTACTGAAGCCACAAGCAGATACAGACATCTGTCATACACAGGACACTTCTGCAACATTTCACCAATACTAAACATGAAATATTGATTTTCAGAAATATTCACCTATTCCCCTTCATATTTTGAAAGTGTCAGGATGCTAGCAGCTGTTAGATATTACTTTAAATATAAGCTGTGTCCTTGAACTGACAGATTCATCTGATAAGAACTCTTATTTCACTACCATATTTTTGCTGTTAATGCTATGAGAATAAAATGTTGGTGAATGAACAAAAAAACTTCCAGCTGAACTAAACTATTATTTATAAGACATTCTGAGATATTGATCTGTCTGCCTTATAAGTAATTAATGCAGTTTAGTGCTGAACAAAAGGTACAGTTGTAAGAAAATGTGCTGTAGGGCAAAACTTGTAGAATAATTAAAAACTTAAAATTACTTCCCTTGACTTAACACCTTCACTTTATCTTTAAAACAATTTTACATGACTCAATAGTATAAAAACAAGAGATTTATAGATAAAATAGGGAACAGTGGTTATTTTGCATTAGAATTAGAAGTGTAAAAATTTCTCCTTATAACCTGATCGATACTCTGCCTCTCTCCTTTTGACTTTCATATACAGCAGACCATTTAAAATAAGTAGACATAAAAGTAATAATGCAAAGACGGGTCCATTTAAATGTTCAAACACATCTGTGCTTAGAAAATGTGGACTTGGCTATTACTCTCATGAAATATGAGATTTTTCAATAAGTATTTCATAGTCTGTTAAATATCTCCCTTTTTATCCTACCAGCCATTCAAATTCTTGTGTTGGATTTAAATGTATTTGTAATGTCATAATTGTGGACAGGAGGGATGGAGTGGTCAAAAAGATTGATGGGAGATTACCTTAGTAAGATTTACAGATTGTTTTATTTCAGGAAAAAATAAGTTAGAAGCCAAAGATCTGAGAGAAATACATCTAATTTGTGGTTCAGCCCTGCACTTGACATTAACTCGGTTTTACCAATTCCTTAATCCTTCTGGTTTTCCAGTCAAAACATCTTTTAATTAAAAAACTATAAATGTGCCCCTTTGGCCATCTCTTAAATCAGCAATCCTCTTAGACTTCCCCTTAGCAGCCTAATCCCCTTAGTTCCTTAGAGAAAAATGCTGTCTGGGAGAGCTTGTGGCACAGTGCCCAGCAGAGCCAAGCTGCCTGCAGGGACTCTGTGCCAAGTGGGCAGGAGCCTTCTGATCCTGCCTCACCCAGGAGCAGCTCAGGGAATCTGAAGAGGGTCCATAATTCAGGAGCAGCACAAAGGGGCAGGGAGTGTCAGAACCCGAGACATTCATCTGACTGCCCTAGATGGCTTCAGACCCTGTCAGGGGCTCAGAGACATTGGTACAGAGTTTAAAACACCGGTGCCTTCGATTTTAACCCATGGAAACAATTACCAGCCCCAAGGGTTTGAGTAGAATAATAGTGAATTCATCACAGGGTAAAAAAGCAGAATTTTGGGGATTTAGAATGGGGGTTCAAGAGGCGAGATGGAGGAATCTGAGAGCGTGTCCTGTCTTTCTTCTTCTCCTTCTTCTTCTTCTTCTTCTTCTTCTTCATCTTCTTTTTCTTCATCTTCTTCTTCTTCTTCGTCTTCTTCTCCGCCTTCTTCTTCATCTTCTTCTTCTTTGTCTTCATCTTCTTCTTCTTCATTTTCTTCTTCTTCGTCTTCTTCTTCATCTTTTTCTTCTTTCTTCTTCTTGTCCTCCATCTTCTGCTGTGATGGTGGCACTTTTGCATTGGTTTAGAGTAGACACAGACTGTCTAACATAGGTGATAGGTATTGCAAAATTATTGTAAATAAAGTACATGTAGTTTTTAGTATAAAAAGATAACACACCACCCCAAGGGCAGTCAGTGTGCCATGAACCGACCTGCTGGACAGATCTCAGCAGGGTGGAGAAAGAATGTAATAGATAAGAGAAAATAAACAACCTTGAAAGCCAGAGCCAAGGAATCCTGACTTCTTCAGTCACAGGGCTGGGAAAAAAGACTCTTTAATATCTCAGGAGCCATTTCAGCAACACGAAACCCAAGAAGGGAGATGTCTTTCTGTGGCTGGTCTGTGTGTAATACCACTGCTCTCTGCTCAGTGAAACCAATGAGAGATCTCTCCTGATGTAGTGGCATCTAGATCTCACCTGAGATGTTTCCAGAAGCCTGGGAAAAGTGAGATTGTGCCACTTTTGGGCTTATTTTCTGTCTCTGTCAAGGTCAGGATTGAAGCTCTTGAGATGGTATCTCGCATTCAGGCTTGGATGTTTATTATTTCTTATCTATATTACAAGTCACGAGCTCTGCAGCATTCTACTAACAAGCTACAAAATGGCTAACTATCTTTCTCTACAAGGTCTTTTAAGGCTAAACTACCCAATTAAGAAATTACATCTAAATTATTTTCACTTTTAACCCAATAACTAATCACTCAAAGTCTGCAATGTGGATTTTCTGTCCAGTTACAAAACACCACCCAAAGCCATAAAAAAGAAGGTTAAGAAGGTAAAGAAGAACAACGAGCCACTGCCCTAAAACCTCCATCTTGCTCAATATATATGGCTATATTCTAAAACCTTAAACTCTAAGTTTTCCACCCTGTGATGTTACACACTTCTAATCAAACTACACACCCATATCCCAGTGCTATCAATAATTTTTGGAAGCCTTTTCCACAGCCTCAGGTCAAATTCGGTGTTCTCTTGAGGGTCTGTGCCTTTCAGCACAGAAAGTTTAAAATCCTCAGCATCCAGGATTCCAGCAAGATTGCTCCTTCTTTGTGCAGCACAAACAGTTCCTCTCCATCACCCAGCCTGGACCCTAGTGCGACTATTAAACATGATTATGAATCTCAGGTAGGGGAGAAGGATAGGTTGATGAATTTCTGGTGTACCAAACAATGAATTTGTCTCTCAAGCACTGACTTTTTAGAAACAATTATACACGCCAGATCCTTCACACAGACCAACCTATAAACCTGCAATAGCTGAGTATTTGGATTTTGATTTCATCACAAACTTTTAGTATCAATAGGATACAAAACCAGCCACACTGTTGTTCAAAAGAACTGAGACAAAAATTAATATCTATCAGATATGCAAGGAAAAACAGGATTTTCCCGAAAAGATTTTTTTTTCTGTCTTTGAAGAAAACACATTGGTACTTAACATAGAGGGGGGTAAAAAGGCTTTATACTGTGCCAAATAATTGTTCTTTTGTAAAATTAAAAATCAAGATTACCAGCCAACCATATTTCTCAAACATGACATGTTCTCTACACCATATGCTCTGAAGAGAGATTCATTTAATTGTTTGGAACAAGGCCACATAGTTGTCAAATTCCAGAACACCACCCAAAGTCATGTAATAGATTTCTTCAAGGTGTATGGCATTGCATTATGCTGTTTTCCATAGCTGAATTACATTCCTCTGACATCTCAGGCTAGTAATTACCTAATCTCAGGAATCAATGAGAGCCAGACTGGTGCTTCGGTGCTAAAGAAAATGACAACCCAGAATAAGGTCCTTAAATCATCCACATTAAATACTGAGAAGTATTAATAGGGTTCTTCATAATAGCCAGCTTGCTTGGACACCAAAGCCAGCCAGAGTAAGGAAAAGAGTCTTTCAAAAGGTAGTAACTAAGTTGTGTGTTGTAGAACACAAATAATTTCCTTGAGAAGCAGCAATCCACATCCAAGCAGGGTGCCTGATACCCAAAACTGGACAACCACACATGAGCAAATCAGCCCAACAGAGCAAAAACGTCTTTGCACTCTCAGAAGCATTCTGACCTGACCTAGCTGCTCCCAGGTATCACATACATTTAGGACACTGTAGCAGGCACCGAAACACTGGCCAAAGATCAGCTTGAAGGGGCTTCAGCTTTTAAATATGGACAGGCCAAGCACAGTTAATGGGAGAAAATATAAGATAGTGGCTATTGCCAGCCAGGGGCTGTGTACAAATCACAAATGGGATGGGACTGCTGGGAACGTGCCTTGAGCTGTTTGATTTCCCAGCATCACTCTCATTACATGGTTATGACAATGGGAAGATGCCAGCAGCTCACATCCCAGGCAGCAGACAAAGAACTTAATGTTACAACTCACTTTATAAATTTTTTGACCAATCACACAAAGCAAAAGCACATTGACAGTAGTTCTATCCAACCACTATAAGCACACGTACCTTTGGTTAAACAATGCTTGAATATTTCAACTACAATACCTGCTTGCAAGTCTTAAAACACAATGCACAGAGCTCCATATTGAAGCTTACAACTTCCTAATATCTTGCTAGATAAACTTTTCTGTAGCTTAGAGAGTTATTCTAGACAAGCATTAATACACAGACCATTGTTCTATCTGTCCTTGCTTTTCTATTTTTCACCTAATTTTTCTGCTGACCTATCTCATGGCTGCTGCTTAGCTCTAATCACAGTTCTGCTGTCTCTGAGGCCTGCCTTTTGCAGCTTTCCCAAAACCTTCTGGTTTTATAGATTCCCGCAAGTGGCCTCTGTGGAAATGCAGTTCACCTTTCACACGGCAATCTGGGGCTTGCTGTCAGGGTCAGAGGTGCTAGGATACATTTATGAGGGGTGGAAAAGGGCTTGTGTTTACTTCACCCAGGCTGCTTGCTGAATAATGTGCGGTATCTACCTGAAACTAGAACTTTCCCAGTCTCTTTCAGGGGCTGACCGCATTTTTTTTTCTCTTTCCACAATAAAAGTGAAATAATTATAAATTACATTCTATCTTCAACCAAATGTACAATCATCCCTTTGCCTTGTTACCTTAGATAATAACATAATTTGGATGCAAGGATGTAGTTTAAGGAAAATAATAGTTCTTTAAAAGCCTTGTAGCAATTCACAGCAGTTGTGCTGTCTTTATCAAGGAAAATTCTCTACTATGTTTTGTTCTGACCTAGGCTGAAGTGAGATATATTTCAGTTCTAAACTTCTCTTTATGTATTCAGGGACATTTCTGTACTTTTAAAATTTAGCAATATATGTAGTAAGTTAATTTACTTTAGCTTTCATTTGCTAGCACTAGAAGCCAAAGAAAAAGTTCTCAAAAGGAACCCATGAGTCTTTCTAAATATGTGTTTCTCCAAATCAACACACTGATATTTACTGATATTTTTCTGAAAGAAAAGCTCAGGATTTAACTGTGTACCTTACATAATTGCTGCATCATTCTGCTCCTTTTATCAAATCTCTATTTGTGTTGTAAAAAGTTTACACATAAACACATCAGAGGATCTATTTTCTCTGCCTAAATGACCATCTGTGAATTGTGGACCAGTACCATTCTTCTATTTTCTGCTCATTGTGTGGAAGCTTTTAAAAACATTATAAATCATTACAAGCTAATGGCTCCCATCTAGCTTTTTACCTCCAACACAGCTCTTAAAAAAGGAAATTACATTATACTTTCTACTTATGATTGTCAGTTGAGACACATTCGTCTCTCTTTGTACCTTGTATGTACTTCCAATAATTGCAACATCCACCTTTCACTACATTCAGTATTTCTAGATATAACACATAGATAAATATCTGTATTTATCTAAAAAAGATATTATTTTGAATGCTCACATTACCACAATTTATTTCTTCGCTGTACTCATTATATCTCAAACTTGAGAATTCTCAGAAAGCAAGTTTCACTCGTAGCAACTGCAGGTCATTGTTTCACAGCTACTTAATTGGCTCTTAATAAGTGTAGAAAAAGGGAATGGTGAGGACTAGGTTAGGGTAGAGAGACAGATACACATTGTAAAAGAGAAACTTAGCATTAAACAGCACTGAAAAGTTAGCATTCCTTTACTGTCACAGAAGACAGTCCCTCTGCTCTTGACTCCTTGCCAACACTGTCCATAAAGTCAGAGATTGATGCCAGGTAAATTACAGGTTTTCCAAGGGTCAACATCCCATTGTATGTTTTCAGAATTTCAAAAGGCTTCCAAAGAGTAGCTTTTCCTAGAAATGTTGGTGCTCTCAAGTACACAGACATAAAAAATACTAGAGTATATGTACTTCTGTATATATACAGAAAACTTAGAAATGAAAGTGCCAATCACACTGCTCATTTGCATTTGTATTCACATTTATACATATTCAACAGCATAATCAACCCTAACACATTATTTTTCACTATATTAAGTTACTCTCTTCTGTGCTACAGCAATATAGAATGTTGTTCTCTGTCCAAAACCCCATGTTTTTTATAGGCAATTCTTTGGGAAATTCCATATCAAACATATCATTTGGGCTAATTCCTTTACAGTGACAATGTGCAGAAAGAGGAAGTTGGAAGACAGATGTGCATCTTCAGCTGCCTCTCAGCACAACCATATTTCTCTTTGGCATCACTAGTACTTTGACCACATGTAAGGATTTGTTTAGACTCAGGCCTGAAGACAGAGAAAAACATTTCTGGCAGATTTATTGTCCCTCCTTAGTGAGTAGACAGTTATTATATATCACTGGCTGGAGGACCCATGTTATATTCTTGCTCTGGCCTAGATAAAATTAGCTGTATTTGGATCAGAATGATCTGAATGAACACTTCTGTATTATCAGGGCTTAAGAGATGTAAATTGCCATGACATCCATAAACTGCAGAGGTTTTGGATGCTGCACAGTCCAAACTATTTCCCTCCTCTCTCGCTGTCTCAGAAATACTTTCATTGAAACATTATTTTTAGAAAAAAATATAAATATAAACATATTTATCATTTAATATTATATGTCTTAAATATGTATTCTAAAGGAACTGAAGTATCATGGAGGTTTTAATGTGTAGCTCTCTCTGCAGGGGTCTATGATAGATGTTTCTCACATGCAATTAAAATTTTCCACTCTAAGCTCTTTGAGCTGGGAAACACAGTATCCAATGCATAAAGAGCGTCTGGGACTGTGAATAGTACCAAAAACTGATAAAAATACATAGTAAATCGAAATAGGCCCACTTTGTGCAAGAGGAATTGCAATTCTTTTTGTTTAAGGCTACACTTAACAGGTATGTTCACAGCAGCACCTCGTGGTAGACAGGAGACTCTTAATTCCTTTTTATGTTCCAAGTCCCCAGGAAACACAAATGCTGGTAATTTGGGCAACTGGAATGATTCAAGGATTAGAAGGTATTACAGAGGAAGAACAAGCAAGGGAAGTTAATTTACACATCTAAGGTAAAAAAGAGATTAAGGGGATATAAAACTATATAAAATATCTTCAAGGAGCCAAGGAAATAATATCAAGGCAAGAAAAAAATGTGCATGCTAGCCAAGAAAGTTTAATACATATACTATCCCAATACTATTAAGTTTTGGGTAAAGAGCAGAAAACAATGGTTAAAGATAGACAAATGCAATATTCAAGAAGAGAAAATAACACAGGTGACTGCACCAAAATCATATGAAAAGAGAAGAATGTAAAAAAGATTGCTTGCAACTCCCCAATAAAAATAAAATTGATATTAATACTGAGTTTTTATTCTGATAAGATGTATAAGATCAGGACCTTCTGGACCTAAGAATGTCTTTCTGGCTTGCTGAGGGATTGCTTTTCTTTAGGTGAGATATGCAGAAGCCAGAAGTGCCAATTGTTACTTTTAATAATATTTTTACAATATCTCAAAATTCATGTATGTGAATACCTGGCAGACTCGTGCTGTTTCATCTTTCTGAGCACAAGGTGGGGAAAACTGTCCCAGCACTTTAGAAGGAGATGAAAAACTGAAATAAAAGAAGAAATGTGAAATCAAAATAATTTCTCATTCAATTTCTCTGATTATTGAGCACACTAGAAGAAGGCATTTTGTGGAAGATGCTCTGTAGGAATGTGGTAGGAAGCTGGCTGCAGCACAACTGAGTACAGAGAGGACATGAAACGTAGGAAACTTAAAAAGACAGATTTTTTTTTTCATTAAAAACTGGGTCATATATGAAATCACAGTTATTCTCATTCATTTCTGTTATGTACTGAGATTCTGTGTAAACTCTCTGAAGCCCATTTTCTTTAATCTGAAAACTTCTAACCCACTTAAAAAAAAAATTAAGGACCTGTATTATATTGATCTTTCCGTTTCGTTCCGTGTTTTGAATAATACATCACAGAAGTGGCAAGGCTTTTATGATATGTTGGTGTCATACATCATAACTAGCACCACTGCTCCAGTGATGTATTATCCACACAGTGTCAGGAACCAGAAAGATAAATGCTGGTCTGTGGATGGCAGAGCACCCCTCTTGTGAAATAGTGCTAAAGACAGATTAATTTATATGCATGCTACAATCCAGAAATAAACAAAATTTCTATCTGATACAGGCTGCGTGCTACTTTTGGCAGGATGTATATACATCTTTACAAAAGAAGAAGCTGGAAAGCCATATATTTGCTTTTGAGTTAAACATTCTGCACATAAATCTTGATTTTCTGATGGAAAGGACCTCCAGCAAGAGGGTAAACACTGAGCACCCTTTCCCTCGTGGACAGGGGTAGCTGAAGGATGGATCATTCCACATGGTTTTCCATGTCTCAGCCTATTTTCAAGAATCAATCCCTTATGCTTATACGTTTTCAGGATCATCACATCCATGATATCCACTGAAGTCCCTCTCTGCCAGCTTTTTTACACATTGTACTGGCACCATAGCTAATTTTTTACACTCTTTTTCTTTCATTTTCTTTCTCTCTCAGAGGAAGAGCAGAGCTGTGTTGTTGTCTCCACATCACAACAGCCAAAGGACATTATTTGCCTGTACACAAGTTTTGTTTCAGCTGCCTGACACTTTGCTGAGCTCCCTCAGAGTTCTGCACAGAAGGGCATTTTTCAAAAGACCTCCCCACTCAGGAATATTCACTGAGCACTCTATTTTTCTGTGAACTAATTTTTATTCCCAGCCTTGGAAACCATGAATTTGGGAGGTGCACTGTTCAGAGCAGCCATGACTCACACTAGGATAACACAAAGACCCCTAAATCCTACTGACCACCCCACCAGTGCCTACTGTGGAGCCCCCTGCACAAAACCACCCCTTGAGAGATGCTTTGAGCCACTACTGTCATTTTATCTGCTCCTTCCTTGTTTTGCAAAACAAACACAGGAATTGGGAAGGGAAGGATTCATCTTTATGAAATCTGAGATTTATTTTTTGGATAAAATAACCAGAATATGTTTCTCTCTCTACTTATGTAAATGGAGTTGAAGAATTAAGCACGTGGTGCAGTAGATAATATTTAATTAGCTCAAAAAGCACGGTGGTTATTCCACATTCTGTGGTCTATGAGCAAATCATATTAATTTGGGCAGGATGAATCAGCTCAGAACGAATGGACTTGACAGCGTGACCATCCTCTGAGCAGAACGAAACCCAAAGCTTTTCTGAGGCTTAAAACCTTTGTTAGCTTTTATTAATTAATCAATCAGGACTGGTCATGAAAATAACTCCAGAAAGATTTTAATTTTTCTGAATTATTCAAAACTTAGTCACTACTGTAAGTAATGGTTATAGGACAAGAACATCAGCTCCTCTGAGATTTCAAGCCTGCTTTTCTGCATTTATGCCTGAGGATAATTTTATTCTCTTGGCTTCTAGCTTGTCTCCTTACCATGAAATCACACTTAGGAAATGCAAAAGAGAATCAGCTATGTGAGGGAAAAAAAAAAAAAAAGAGAAATGCCTGCACACAAACATATCCTTCAGCCAAGTCCTGACTACTGGAATATTAACCTGCTGGAATAAAATTAGTGGTAACAATTGATTTACCAATAACGACTGCATGCAGTATCTAGTGCTAACAAGTTGGTCTGTCAAGTCTCTTGGCAACATTAAATCAGTCAGTCAGATGATAAGAGTGATAAGATGAGCCATAAGATAATGGAATTTTCCAGATTTGCTACGCTCCCTGGGTTTTATCTTCCTTTGTAGCACAATCCCTTCCTTCCCACATGGACTAAAACAACAAGTCCCCTTGCTACCTCACCATCTGGAAAAGGCTAAATACCCACTTTTTTTTTGCCCAGAAATTAGGAAGTGGAGAGGTGGTGGAATACTGTACATCAATTAGACAAGTAACAATTGCAGCCTCTGGTGGCTGGACATGTCTGTTGTAGATTTAATAGGGTATGTCCTGGCAAAGCTGCCAGGTGCTTTGTATGAAACAATCAGCATGCACAAGTTGTAAGTTCCCATGCTAAATTACAGCAACTGTAGCATCAGCACAGGTTAAACACAGTGGCTTTCATTTTACGGTATTAATCAGAAGAAAATAATGAAACACATTACAGCAGGCTTTCAAATCCCTGTCTTTGTATTGTGGTTTCATCATTTTCTTCTCTGAAAAGGTTTCATTCAGCCTCTGCCTTTTATATCAAGCCCTGTGAATCATCTCAAGTAAAATACAAACATGGTAATTTGTTATAAAGCTGAGACTGGATGTACATCATCAGTTCTGCTGCAAAATTATGTTGTAAAAGCAGCCTATGATGTTGGTTGTATTTGTTATTTTTTCTTTCTCTTTATGCTTTTGTATATCTGTCCCCAGAAGATCATAAAATTATTCTAATTAGGGATGTCAACTTCTGCCTGAGAAGCTGAGGGGGTAATTACATCATTTATATGCAAAATGGGTAATTTTCTCCCTGCTCTTCACCATTCCCTTCTTTCCATTTATTCCCCCATATCTCCACTCTTCAGAGCTGAGCTATTTAATTTTATTCTACTCCATCTGGAATATCTATGCCACTCTTCCATACAGTGTCAGACACAAAAGCAGGAGCTACCTTTAGACTAAATCCTCACAGCTCTTTTTCTCCATGTACTCCTGACTCTATTCAATATTCTTAGGGAGTTTAAGGTCTACCACAGAGACACTGACTTCTGCCCTATTGTACCTCAGTAACATTTCACTAAGATAGAAAACATGCAGAAATGTGAAATCAATTAATTTTTCAAGTTGAAGGGAAGGGGGGGAATTAGCTCCTAGTCAGAAACCAAAGATTCACTGGTATCTAGGACAATACACCTAGACTAATAAAATATTCACTAACAATATTTGAGTGAAAACTGACTTTACCATAGTATCATCCAATTCTAACTGACTGTTTTCATACCCATAATCTTACAGGGCATCTTTAAAAGACACCAAGAGAGGCCTAACTCATCAGAAATGTAATACAATATGGACCTAAAGAGGGTGAATCCTTTATACAAAGAATTTTTTTTTTTCAAAGAAGCAAGAGATGCACCTATAGTAGAAGAAGATTTAGCCATTGGTCTGGATACTTAGCTCAGTCTTCAACTTGGCTGGACCCTGGGGCATGACAACAAGTGGAGGAAGAAAGAATGTAAACCCACATTAGACAGTAAATGATGACTTTCAGGACTGCACATGCATGTATAAAAGTTAAATAAATAAGTTAAACAAAATCTAAACTGTTGACTTTGGCATATGGCTTCTTTTGCACCCTAATTCAGGCAGAGGCACCCCTTTTCATCATTGGTTCCTGGTAATCATTACCTCAGTCTTTATTTTCTTGACTTTTTATTTCAGTAAACTGTGAAAATAATTCACAATAAATATCTTTCACTTTAAGCTATTTTAAACTTTACTCAATCTGTTTTAATTTCTGCCTCATTAATTTTTGGCATATGTTTTAAAATCCATTGTCAGAAAGATATTGTACCCTAGGGGGTTATTACACATTTTTTTCTATATTTTTCTAATGGTGACAGGCACTCACAAAATTTTCAGCGTGATTTTTGAATAGCTGATCAAACAATGATATTTAGAAGCAATAGATAAATAATAGACAAATTGTTCCTTAATAGCACTCAACTGCTATATTAATTTTCTATGTTTTTTTCAAGGTTGAATGCAGAGCTCATAATTTAAATTTAGTATTCATAACTTGGATCATTTGGGTAGCTTGCTAATTTAACAGCAATTCACTAAGCTTTTCTTTAGGGAAGACATATTTGTAAATATTAGTAACTGCTTGATGCTTTCTACTCAGGCCTCATTGGAATGATATAGGGATTTTATTTGAATCAATGAAAAAACTGTGATGATAAGGAGATAATTCTGATTTAAAGTGATGACTTCTGAATGCATATGCAGATTTTTACTTTATTGGTACTCACTGCTTTTTATTTTTCCACAAATGAAAAAGAAACCAATTCATTTTGTCACATTGGAAAACCCTTTAGCATTGGCTAAGGTATAGTTTAAAAATATATAGGGAATAAAACTTCTTTATTCATACATACTCTAACTTAGGTGTCTCTATTTTGCTTTTAAGATTGGAAGGAAAACCATAGGCCAAATATCCTTGAAAACCAGAAAAAAAGAGAGATTGTGTTCTGATACTTAAGTATCTAGAGCTTCAGGGTAGCAATTTGGGAGGCCTGTACAACCTAGATAAACTGCCATAAAAATGCAAAGGCCATTACAACACTTGTTCCTGTTGGGTTTTGTACACTTACCTTTTCTTCTTCTTTTCCCACTGTGCCTTATTTTCTTCTTCTATATCCAGAAAATTGAAGATATTTTAGATTGACTACAGGTGGCTGCAGGAGGAATTCTAGTTGCTCACTCAAAGCAGCTTTATGGTTTTGAAATGCCAACCAGCACACTTTCAGAATAAAGAGATAATCTCTACACTGTACTCTTCTGAGGTTCAGTAGCACTTATGCTTGCATTGTGCTGAATTCTTGCAGGTACTTTCTGATCCTTAAGATGTTGGATGACTGATTTCTTTAAAAAAAAACTGGTCTTTACTGACCAGTTTTATCTTATAATTCATGTTGAACAAGTATTAGTTTATCCATATAATTGCACAGGGATTATTGTTTGCCTTTAACTCCATAAAAACCATCCTACATTTTGTGCTCAAAACAGTTCCAAAAGTCTCTTCCCAGCATTGTTTGGAAGAGGTAAAGAATATAGACTGGTTGAATTTCTAAAGATTAATTTCTTGAGAGCAGATGAGCTTTGTTCTGGCAGTAGCTAGAATGGGAACTCTTACAGAAGATGCTTCTTGCTAGTAGAAGAATTTAGCATAAGAGATTTGAGATTATAGTTTTCCTATAATCTGTTCCTTGTGAGGGGAAGAAATTTTCACAGAGTGAACCATCATCATCCATTTTTAGGATGTGAGGGTGTGTACACATAGTTTCTACAATGACTTATTAAAAATTAATGGTTTTAGTGCATTCCAGGTGAGTAGACTACTACTCCTCTTTCAGCTGAAGAGTGTGTGCCTGGCTGTTTCAAAGCCCAGGTGGACTGCAAGGACCACTGGTGCTGGGAGGCCTCTTTCTCCTTTTTGCTTGGATTGATCCCAAATAGGTTGCAGCTTTTCAGCAAAGCTCATGTCCCTCAGAGGCAGCAGAGTTGATAAAGTAGGGATTCTAGTGGTATATTGAATAATAGAATACATAATCTAGTTTGTTGCAGTAGATATGTTCTATTCCTTATCCATTTTAGTTAGAACAGCCTCTCCTCAAGCTCAGATTTTAGAATCTCGGTGTTATTTTTTGCCTGTATATAGCTCAGAATACAGCAACTCTGACACTCTTGGTAAGTAAGGAAGACAAGATGTTACATTCTATTTGCAGCCATTTTTTGGGTTTAGTCCTGGTTTTCTAAGGTTATAAGAACTTTTCCTAATGTGATATAAAACAAGGGCATTATGTCTGGTTTTTTCAGCCTTCAAGAGTGCTCTGATCTTCTGAAAGAAATGGATCCATCTGGACCTTGTCTTGCACTTTTTGGAAGGCTGCTTCTGCTATCTTTAAATGGTGTGACCCATGACCCTAGTTATAGAGTATCACTCTTTCTTTTAAGAAATTGTTTTCATCTCAGTCACTTTGAGCTCTTCATTTCTTGTTTTTTTTCAGTGAAGGAGCACAGCTGATTGAATTGGTGTAATACATGACCTCCTGCACTTCGGGAAGTCAGTGAATTCTTCGTTGTTAAATCTTTTTTACGAGGTATTTCCAGGGCTCATTTGAAATCTAAATTTGGTTCTGTTAGCAGTCATCTCTGTGTGACAGTTTCATTTACTTCACATGCTAATCCATCAGATAACATGGCAGATAACATTTGCTGCCCCTGAATTCACAGCATTCTTTTATTAGTTTTACACTGCAACAAATGCAAAACTAGATTCACCTTATGGCTGAACTTTGCCATTTGCATTTCAGCCTCCATACAACTACCAATATTTTGGGATGACAGAGATTTTTTTTTTTTTAAAGAGGTCTATAATCTCTAGAAGTAATTATCATTTAGTCATTCAGGAACAATTTGGTTAAATGTTCTCAAACATTTAAAACAGTCTTCTGTTTTTGTGCCATGCATAATGTGACTTGCATGAAAACAACATCTGCATATTTTTCTGAGGAGTTTTTCAGAGTTTACACATCATTCTTTCTGGGCTGTGTTGAAAGCAACAGTAAGTGATGCTGTCATGGGGATAGCACATTTAGTGTCTGGTGTTCTTCAACACCTTATTAAAGCACTAATTATGATTTTCATCACTAGATATGAAAGTATTTCATTAAGGAATCTAATACCAAAATTGATGGGACATTTCTTATTGCTCTTTTTTCTGTTGATAGAGGGGGGGTGGGGTGGATACCTGTGTGTTGTTTTGGGGGATTTGGATTCTTTGAAGGTTTTGGATTTGGGGGTTTTTTGTTTTGTTTGAGAGTTTTTTGTGTGTGGGAGTGAACAATCTACTTTCTTTCAGGCTGGTGTAACCCTTTTTCAGTTTTTTCCCTTTACTTTTCTCTGAAGTCATGCAAATAAGTATTTTTTCTATAACACAGAATTGTCTCAAGCGAATTGTGAGGATTGGTTCCCTGGTTGTTGAACATCCCTGTGATGTTTTGCAAATTGAAATAGGTGATATTTGGTTGAAGATGTGCTTCACCACAAGAGACCAACCCATCTATTAGGTTAGATGAGAATGTGAGATGTTTAAACTCTGTTTGAAAGAGCAGTTCAAAGGATCATGTAAATATTTTCCTGTTTCAAAGACAGGAGAGGCAAACTGTCTGCTGTTATGAATTAAGCCATTAATTGGCTTTGGACAAAAGTCAAACCTCTTTAATCCCAACTGAGTGTCCTACTGACTTTTCCACATTCTCATTTTGTAGCATCAGGGAGGAGTCATACTGTGAATTCCCCTTTGGAATACAAATTAGTTAAACGCGACATCATAAATTTTAGAAAAACATTTCCTTCATTGTTCTAAGAGCTCAATTAGTGGGACACACAAGTCAATGGAAAACAGGGACAGAGAAGTGATTAATATTGATAACTATCTGGCTGCTGATACTTGAGACTTCCAAATGCCACTTAGCAATGCAGAAGCTGGTAACTATTTTGAAAGTACTATTTCTATAACTAAACTATTTTAAATTTATTGCTTATTCTTTTGCCAACATAGTTCCATGCATGGTTCCAAAGCAAACAATTTAATGATACATCTGTAGAACTTTTGCTTTTTCAAAATATTAAAATAGCATGGTTGCACACAGCAATGAAAAGCAATGTTTACTGTCATTGTTGTCATTCTGCCAGACCTAGTGAATATTTGGCACAAATGGTGCTTGCCTTGTAGCTGTTTGTTTAGTACCAGGAAGTTTTGGAATTACTCATGCCATTTGAGAGGTCAATAAAACTAATTTTCAGGGAGATGCTCACAGTGGTGTCTTTACCAGTGCCATGCCATCTTTTGTTGTCAGAGTTGTTCATATTCTAGAATTTTGTTTGATTGTGTGTATGGATCTGTGTGTGCATGGCATCATGCTGATAGTTGTGACAGAGGTTATTAATCTGCAAAAATAATGGATAATTGTACATACTCTGTTAGTTACTCTTCATTTTTTATCACCTAAAAATTAGCACTATATGAGGGCTTAAACATCAGGTAATGCTACGGGCTGTAACACTGTGCAGAAAGAAATATGTACTGAATATCATATTTTTGCAGGGACTGTGTTCCTCTCGAAATACACAAATTGTAAAGCAACCAAGGAAACGACAAACACAGGGAGTGGGACATCAGAATTCCCCTGAGTAAAGCAGGAGCAGAGAGCAAGAGGCTTTGTGAAAAACACAGTCACACAGTAGCTTTTGAGATGTGAGGAAATACTTTGATATCGGACAGATACTAGACCTGTGATACTGGGCAGAAGCAAATAAATAAATAACACAGACCTACATGGTATGTGTACTGACAACCATAGAAATTTCTCTACAGAAATGAAAATTTCCTTAAATCAGATTGGTGACCTGTCACTAGTGGGGTTCTGCAGGTCTCCATTCTAGGCCTAATGCTCTTCAACATCTCCATAAATCACTTGGTTGTCACAGACATCTTTTATGGAAAATCCTTTCCTTAGGATTTTTCCTCCTGAGAAGCTGAGAGGCCTCAGGAACAAAATGCAAACATTGATTATCTGCTGCTGTGGAATGCAACAGGTGCATCTGTGATTGGCCCATGTTGGATGTTTGTAATTAATGGCCAATCACAGCCCAGCTGGCTCAGATAGAGAGCCGAGCCACAAACCTTTGTTATCATTCTTTCCTATTCTATTCTTAGCTAACCTTCTGATGAAATCCTTTCTTCTATTCTTTTAGTATCATTTTAATGTAATATATATCATAAAATAATAAATCAGCCTTCTGAAACATGGAGTCAGATCCTCATCTCTTCCCTCATCCAAGAACCCCTGTGAACACCGTCACACTTGGTCACAAGACAGGAAGGGATACTTAAAAAACATTCATCCAAGAAGCCCTGTGAACACTGTCACACTTGGTCACAAGACTGGAAGGCATACTTAAAAAAACAGTTGGCAGATAATACAAAACTGGAAAAGCCTCTTATTTTTGTGGAACCTAAAATGTAAATTCTACTATTACCAGTGTGATTATAATGGCATTTAAGAGCTTAGAAATGTGAACATCCTCCTTGTACTTACAGCCATTATTGGAGAATGGAAGAATTAAATGCAAATATAATCTGAGCATTTTGCTCTGTTGGCAAAAAAGTCTCATGCTATACCATTTTCATACTCTATACAGTTAATGTGTGTTGTGGTTTAGGAATGCTATTCTTCAATTTAGTGCTCTCACTGAAACAACTCCAAGCCTTGCTCCACTCAGTCATTTCCCGCTCTGGCAGGGTGGAGAGAAGAACAGGAGACAAAAGGCAAAGGTCATGGGTTGAGATAAGAACAATTCGCTGGGAACAGCAAAGAAATGAGAAAAAGAGCAGTAACAGTATTTATAACAAAAGCATACAAGAGAGGTAAGTGATGCACTCCCAAATGCTATATATGCCCTATATACCACAGGATTCCAACAATGCCCAGCCACCTCCATGCTAGCTACCCTAACCTGAAGGAACCCCTTCCCCCATTCCCTTTAAATGACATAAGGTGGTTTAGAATAACATCTGGATCTTAGCCATGCCCCATCCTAGCTACTGCCAAAATTAACTAATTCATAGTCAGAACCAGGACATTTTTAGGTGATAAAAACTTAATTTCAGATCATAAAAATCCTGCATTTTAAAATCATCATTCTTGTTTTGCTGTAGGCTATAGGCATGAATGGTGGTCTAAGCGGAAAATGTGTGAGCTGCTGCACTCTGCATGAGGAAGTCATTAAATTTATGGATAGGAAAAACATAATTCTAGTTTCCCATAGGTTTTGCATTTGTCTGACTGCAGTCCTTTATTTCCCAGTCTCCATTAGGAATACATGTGAACAATTTGTGAATTAAGCCTGCTTTGTATGTTCATTAGCTGAACCTGAAGCCCTTGTCCTGTTAGCCATGTTAGATATGGCATACAGTAATTAGCTGATCCTGATAATAGGCCTGAAATTGTTCCATGATGCCTATAAGCATTCTGTTGCACACAAAAGATTAGAAGATGTCCAAAGTTACCCAGTGCCTCAGCACTGAAGTAGGAATACAGCTCAGCTTGCCAACTGTCTCCTCAAAACCATGCCTTTAATATGAGTGATAGACTTTTATGCAATATTGAGATGTAGTAGAACAGGGAAATTATTTTAAAAAATGAAGCATGGCACTGCATCTCTCTTGCAGCCTATGTCAAATATAAAATGAAAATATAAATGGAAATCAAATGGATTTTGTAGAGTTTACCTTCAAGAAGGCCAAGCTGGGTCTCTTTGGAAATTAATTTGAATGTTAAAAGTAGATATGTAAGCACTGAACTTGCTTTCATCACCTTGTTTAAGCTCAGGTGCTTTGTCTCAGGTCTTCTAGCACTTTGGGTTGCATACATTCCTCTGCTTATCCAGGCAGGTTTCCATGAGTGTCTTTGAAGCCTTCAGTAGCAAATTCTGTGGGGACTTAAAATGAATTTTCAGAATATTGCCAAATATCTGTTAGCCAGAACACAATATTCTCATTGCACAAAAAAAAAAAAAAAAAAACCAAAACCTAAAACCAAAACACCCAAAAAATAACCCCAAAAAACCAAAGCAACCTTGTTTAATTTTACTGCTGTTCCAGTAAATTCTAGTGCAGTTTGCTATGAAGATGATGAAATACCATTATCTTTCTATCCCTTTTTTACTTTATAATACTACTGAGCAATGAAGAAAAGTGAAGTCCCAAGTGGTTTTCTTTTTCATTTTTAAATTTAAAAAATCCTTGTGTTCATTTACATGGATTTCACATCATAGTTGTAGCACTTAGCTTTGACTATTTTTATCCACTTGGGAGGGTTGATGATGATAGTGAAACCTGAATAATATTTTTTTTTTAATTTTATTTTTTTTTAGTTCAAAAATCAAGTGACAGGAGGGTTGTCCTATCTGATCATAAAGATTACTGACGTGTGGAAACTCAGAACTGATTTGAATATGATATAAAAATTGGCACATGCTTATCTCTAGAAGTGAAAATGCTGCTCTAAACTTCTAACAAAGTTCTCTGATTTTTTGAAGTTGACAGTGGTTTTGTTGTTTAGATCTTTTGGAAAAATCTTCAGTATTTAAGCTGTGTGTCTAAGTCAGAATACTTCAAAAATCCCATAAGCCCTTTTAAGATGCTCGTGGAGCCAGTTTTTGGGGGCTTACAGTCTGTTATTAGCACTAGTAAGTGCAAACTCTGAAAAAGGTCTGAGAAAGGGGGAAGATGGTGACTGCAACTCCACATGAAGTTCTGTCAACATGAGACAGGTTTACCCCCCTCAGAGCTCAGGAGGAGGAGCTGGGTGTGATTTCAAACAGAATTGCTGGACCAGATGACTCTGGGTGATGACTTAGAGAAGCACACTAAATAGTCTGTGACAAAGGAGGAAGTTCCCACAAGATAAGCTACCACGACACGCACAGATGGCAAAAAAAGGAGTGAATTTCAGGCCCACAGGAAGGTGAAAAGGTTTGGAATTAGCATACTGGACAAGACTCCACCCTCCAGGCTGTGGGAAAAGCACAGACAGCAACACCAAGAAGGTGTCAGGCCTGGTGGGACAGACCTGGGTAACCTAAACAGACAAATATCCCACCTTGGCAAGCTGTGATAAAGGAAGCAGCTGCTCACACACATGGCAACCCAAGCTGTGGGAACAGCACATATGTCCCATGGGTATCAGGGACCCCATCACCAAACAGACCAGGGTGAAAAGTACCAGAGGGACATCACAGGATTCCATGTGGTGACGTCTTTGCTTATTCTCTCTCTCACTCTCTTCACCTCTCCCCACTCCTATTTCTCATATTTACTGTTAAATAAAATCCATCATTTTGACTTTGGCATATGATCTTATTTTCATCCTAATTCAGGCAGAGACATCTCTTAAAAACTAGTTCCTAACATTGAGAAACAAAATAAAAGGTGAAATGGAAGACTGCAGCTCTAGACCTCTTTAAAAAAGGAAATAGTGTTACGATTTTATTTTTCTCAAAACATAAAATCATGCAAAGAAGAATCGTTGAGTACAGTAGTGGCCTGAAGTAATCTGAAATATTTTTGGCAGATATCAGAATATTTCATGCATAAAAACTCTTTCAAAAGGTGAAATACATAACTAAATAAGAATCTAATCCAGCAAGTCAGCCCCAAACTCTTAAAAAGGTCCTGTGCTGAGACAACCCACCAATTAAAGGCATTCCACTAATCATCCTTGAAATCATTGCTTGTTATTTCCAGAGGTCCTGCACTATCTTTTAATCAACTCCTCCAAAAGCAGGGCAGAGGTCCCAAAAGGTGTCAGCTTCCTTGCAAGTGAATAACAGGCTAGGACCTTCATCAGCCCCTGATCACAAAAAAAGGACCCCTGGATGTGAACTGGCACTGTGACATTGCCTCAGACTTGCAGTGAAAACCAGACTCAGGATGCTCCACCCTGCAGCCCCAGGGCCAGTGGTTCCTCATGCCTGGTAGGGCAACCACCACGGCCACCAGTGTGGACACTGAGGTGCAACAGCCCAGCCAGTCTGGCTTCTGAATGATCTCTGAATACTTCTGCTCACTCCACTGTGACTATCTTATGGTTAAAAGAAGGAGATTCCTCTCTGTTTTATCTGCCAGTTATTTCTTAAGGTGATTTCTATTAATAACAATTTAATTAAACGGCGCTCTGCTGAAATTGCAGCGAGATGTTGTTATTTTAAGGGATTTAAGTTTATTTAAACACCACGCTCTTAGTGTTTTAGCTGGCTGCTCATACAAACCCACAACTAAGATTTGCACACTTTACAGCCTGTGGTCTGAGGGACTGGGGTGTTTTGCTGATTTGCTGCACTTTTAAACAAAACATGGCAAATCTAAATGGAAACTTGTCCAGGATTTTCTGATACTAGACTTCCTGAGCTGATCTGAGCACACCCGTACTGCCAGCTTCATGTCTTCATTTATCCCTAACTTGTTTCCTACTC
Organism: Geospiza fortis; assembly: GCF_000277835.1. NCBI lineage: Eukaryota > Metazoa > Chordata > Aves > Passeriformes > Thraupidae > Geospiza > Geospiza fortis. The sequence continues at coordinate 362,328 of NW_005054486.1, read as the reverse complement.
TTCAGAATCAGAGAAAATATGTCTAATATTTCCATCACCCCTGCCCTGAGTAATAAAAGACTTTTCTACTACTCAGCCCAAATTCTAATCATCCAGGCTCCAAGGTTAATGTGGAGCTGTAGATAGAGTAATACACTGTGTTCAAGTAAAGAAAACATTTACAGAAAAATCACCATATGGAGCCTATTTAGACAGATGATCTAATTATCATAATGCCCAACTAGCTGATGCAGGAAAGGTTTTACACAGGATGCTTCTTTCTGGTGTTTGCCCTCCTGTCCATAGTAGAGGTGAAGCTGTTCTCTGAAACCCTGAGACTGAAAAATTCTCACTGTACATGACAAAGTTTGTCATTTGTAAAAGAAATGTCCCTTAGTCATAAAAGAACTTTTAAGTCCCAAGGGAAGTTTGATAAATAACAAGAAATATAATATTTGTTTTGTAGACTGAAGAGGCAATTTTGTGAAAGAAGCTGTTTTAAGAGAGAAGGAAGTGGAATGATTTTAACATTACAAGTGACAGCCAGATGTACATCAATATGCCTGAATTGTAACTAATCACTTTAAATCTGTACCTAAATTTTGTTTGTACTTCTTTTCAGGCATTCTTATCCCTCTTTGTATTCTTTGCTTATGACTTGGCCTTCCTACATGAACCACATAAAATGCATGACACAAAATACACAGTTATATTTAGTACGAGGCTAGATTATACAGCTCTCTAGGAAATGCAATTCACAGTATTTGCTACTCACAGAATCACAGAATTTCCTGAGTTGGAATAGACCCACAAGGATCATCAAGTCCAGCTCTTAAGTGAATGGCATTTTTAGCACCATTCTTTAACCAATTCAAAAGGTTCTATTATCACAATTCACTGCATTATAAGAAACCTTGCTAGCGCAGCCAATCACATAGCATTAATGTACAGAAAATTAATGTGTAAACATCCACAGTGCCCTTCACCTTGCAATACCCAGTTCATTATACCCCACAAAATCTGTGCACAAGCACATTAGCCATCATTAAAGTGTAGTGACTCAGAGAGCCCCAAGACACAATCTGACTAATAATAAGCTCTTTTCTCCCTGTTGTAAAGGAGACAGAGACCACCTAGTCAACCATGTGTGCATAGAACAGAGTCTGGAGCTTTCTGGAGGGTTGTTCTCAACTGTAATTAAGGAGGTCCTTTACTGATCCCACCAAACTTCATCTGGAATATGTCAACCATGAGTGCAATAACATTAGTTGAAGAGAAGAAATATCAGTTCAATTCCATAACTACCTTAGGTTACTTACTTACATTTGCCAGTGACCAAAGTCTAAGGTTGATTCCAAGTTCAAGTTCTGAGCTAAGCATTTTTTTTTGTCTTTTGGCTCCAAATTCTCAGCTTTTATTGTGGATCATGGCCTTCAGCTAATTAGACATGCAACCAAATATGCTGCTCTGAAGAATACATTGGGCTAAAGAATGTGGAAGATTGAAAGAGCTAAAAAATAGCTTTTAATAGCAACCAACACAAATTCTATTGATCATTGTAAACTCTCATTTTTAACAGTCCATCTTAGTCTAAGACATATTTAAGGTTATTAATTAATTATTAGCAACAATAAACTAAGTGAGTTTTATTCCAAAGCAGAACATCCTTGATTTCAGGAGTTCTTCTGAGTATGTCATGGGGGTGAAAGATCTGTCCTCAGGAAAGGAAGCTTTCAAGTCAGATAAAGATTCTGCAGAAGTAATTAAATGAATCATCAAGAATGCTCTCACCTCTCACTTGGAATTGTCAAGATAAAAATGTAACATGAATATTCATTTTTTGTTTATTTCAATTCTTTTCAATCTTATCAGCAATCTTGGAAAGCAACCTGGGTCAACATTGGATGAAAAGTATACATAAAAATATATATATATTTTAGTAGATGTGTTCACCAAAAGTGAATGAAAGCAAGCAAGCAAGATTAATGATGGGAAGGGCACAGCTGTCTGCTTTATACATAGAAAAGATTTTAAGGATATAAACACATATGGCAACAAGTAGCCTACTTTCAAAAGAAAAGAGCAAAAGTAACTAGCATAATACAATAAAGCTTTTAGTAGTGAAAAAGGGATTTTCCAGCACTGAGGAATTTTAGGCTATACAACCTTTGCCCTGAGTGGTCTTAGTCAGGTGTGATAAATCAAAAAATCTGCTTTCTCTATGCTTAAGGATTCTTAAAAGCTCTTTTCCTAAAATATACAATTATGGAAGAAAATATTTTAAATATCTACAAATTTTTAAGAATACTTTTTCAAATCACTGCCTTTTTTTTTCTTTTTTATGTAAATATTAATGCTTGAGTAAAAGCACCTATTATTGATAGATGAAAATATTTACAAGAAACATTCTTAAGCATGGTCAGGGTATTACATACTTTACATTCATCTCTGCAGTTTTTTGTATAAAAACATTTAATTGGTTAGGCAAGTAATTTGTTTTTATAGCAACATAGAGAAGGGCTTTGAGATATTTGGATTTTATATAATAACTAAAAAGGGAATAAAACATTGGCAAGAGATGCACAAAATTGCTTTCATCTTTTATTTCCATATTTGCAGCTTGCTGTGCCCTTTGCAGAGATCACAGTACCCAAACTCTATTTCTCATGTTAGGATGATTCACAGTAGGGAAGCACTTTCCTATATTATTTTCATCAAAAGGAGCTTACATTTGAATATTACCATTAGGCTGCTAATTTACACTTTGGAGAAAGGGTCAGGAGTATTCCATTTTTTTGATGACTTGATATTAGCTTCAAAGAGAATTTTTCATAACTCTTGTAATTTGCCACTGCAGTTTTGCCATCCAGCACCGTTGAATTACATATGTTTTATAAAACAAAACTCTGAGAGAATTAATTTTTCAAGGCATTGAGACTTCTGGATTGCAGAATAGCCTTTGTTACTGTCATCAGAATGGAAGGTCTCACATCTCATATTGCATATCAAGCACCTTGGTATACTTGGCATTTGATATTTATTTCAAATAGAAATGGAAGGAATCATACTTTCTATATTAACATTCAAAAGCATAGAGAGTCTCCATACCATAAAGGTATCCTTCAGCCCTGTTCATCCCTCCAAAATAAATCGGAATTCTTAACAGGGTTCACACCACCAGTGGTTTTCCCAAAGAGTGTAAAATATTACTGCCAAGTACTACAAGTGACATAAGAATCATCATTCTGTTGAATTTGGGCACTCTCTTGTGAAGAAACTTATTCAATCAGGGGCTTTCACAAAGTAAGGGTCAAAACCTTACACTTGATGAATTGATTGATGATGGCAGCTGGTCACCCATGGTCCAGCTCAAGCAAAGAAGAGGAGCTGAGTAAATATTTGCTGTGTGTAAAGGGAATTGTATCACATAGAAGTGCCATCTGTGCTGACACTGAGGATAATGAGAATAAAGTATCGTTTTATCTACCACATTGACATCAGGTCAGTTCTTCCACCCCTGTAAATTGTCCTAGCTCCACTGGCCATAATGAAGGCATAGAAAATGAGACTGCTTCAGATGATGCGGCCCACAAATTCCTTAATCCTGGAGAATGTTCATAGTCCAAATAGGGATCATATCCAAACTGGGAATTGTCAGGCCTTTTGTTTGTTTCACTTAGGTAATTAATTACAGAAAAGATAATAGTCTTATCACATGCCTTTTTCAATATACTTTCACAGATAAAAAGCTTAATAATTTACATTGCTTAGTGACATGAAAGATTGCCTGTTTAGAGTTCACTAAGGTTTGGGTGGGTTCTGCCATGAGCTTTGGTTTTCCTCTTCTAAAACCTGGATGGAAAAAGAATGAGGATGAAAAAACAGTGATGTTTAATCAAAACCACTGGATTAATTCCCAGACGGATGTCCTCTGTGCTGGAGAAATAAGCCCAGGGCGGCTCCACACGGTCACCCCTGCACCATGTGGGATGTGCTCAGCCCTGCAGCTCCAGCCCTGCGCCCTGAACCGTGTCTGAGTGCAGCTGTACTGCAGGGCGAGGAGGAAATTCATTAAAAGCCATCCCCTCTGGAGGAATGGCACTGATATTAAGGGTCTATCAATAATGATTCACTAGGCCATGATAGCAGCGAAATTGCAGTGATAAAGGGTGACAAAATATTGTAAGATGTGTGCATTGAGGCCGTAGAGCAAATTATCTGATGTGAGATGCAACATGTGATGATGTGCAGGCAGCCAGCTGCTGCCCAGGGTGAGGTTGGAGAGAGGCACAGGGAATTCACTGCTCAGGGAAATTCATAGGGAAATTCAACAATTCACAGGGAATTCAACAATTCACAGGGAATTCAACAATTCACAGGGAATTCAACAATTCACAGGGAATTCAACAATTCACAGGGAATTCAACAATTCACAGGGAATTCACTGCTCAGGGAAATTCAACAATTCACAGGGAATTCAACAATTCACAGGGAATTCACTGCTCAGGGAAATTCATAGGGAAATTCAACAATTCACAGGGAATTCAACAATTCACAGGGAATTCAACAATTCACAGGGAATTCAACAATTCACAGGGAATTCAACAATTCACAGGGAATTCAACAATTCACAGGGAATTCACTGCTCAGGGAAATTCAACAATTCACAGGGAATTCAACAATTCACAGGGAATTCACTGCTCAGGGAAATTCATAGGGAAATTCAACAATTCACAGGGAATTCAACAATTCACAGGGAATTCAACAATTCACAGGGAATTCAACAATTCACAGGGAATTCAACAATTCACAGGGAATTCAACAATTCACAGGGAATTCACTGCTCAGGGAAATTCAACAATTCACAGGGAATTCAACAATTCACAGGGAATTCACTGCTCAGGGAAATTCATAGGGAAATTCAACAATTCACAGGGAATTCAACAATTCACAGGGAATTCAACAATTCACAGGGAATTCAACAATTCACAGGGAATTCAACAATTCACAGGGAATTCAACAATTCACAGGGAATTCACTGCTCAGGGAAATTCAACAATTCACAGGGAATTCAACAATTCACAGGGAATTCACTGCTCAGGGAAATTCATAGGGAAATTCAACAATTCACAGGGAATTCAACAATTCACAGGGAATTCAACAATTCACAGGGAATTCAACAATTCACAGGGAATTCAACAATTCACAGGGAATTCAACAATTCACAGGGAATTCACTGCTCAGGGAAATTCAACAATTCACAGGGAATTCAACAATTCACAGGGAATTCACTGCTCAGGGAAATTCATAGGGAAATTCAACAATTCACAGGGAATTCAACAATTCACAGGGAATTCAACAATTCACAGGGAATTCAACAATTCACAGGGAATTCAACAATTCACAGGGAATTCAACAATTCACAGGGAATTCACTGCTCAGGGAAATTCAACAATTCACAGGGAATTCAACAATTCACAGGGAATTCACTGCTCAGGGAAATTCATAGGGAAATTCAACAATTCACAGGGAATTCAACAATTCACAGGGAATTCAACAATTCACAGGGAATTCAACAATTCACAGGGAATTCAACAATTCACAGGGAATTCAACAATTCACAGGGAATCTTGCACAGAGCTCTGCTCCTGATGCAAAGGGATGCAACACATCCAGAGGCTGCTGCCAGACCCTGTGCCAAACTCATCCCCTCCAGGAGAGGTACCTGGGCATTCCCACCTGGCCCACATCAACCTGCTGCAGTGTCCTCTTAATGTCCCTTTGGCCACTCCCAACCAGCTCCAACATGGCAGACTGTGGGGGACACTCTCCCGTGCCCTATGGCAGAAGAGACACTGGCAGACAACGGCAGAGGAAGAAAAAGCCAACTCTTGGCAGGGGTATTGTGGAGCCTTCATGTTCTGAGGAGGCTGTAATCTGAGTTTAAGACTCCTCCCAGGAGACTCCTGATAAAACCCCGACCCCAAGTCTCTGTTCCCTCTCTCTCTGCTCTGCCGTACTGGGGGAGGAGGGAAATAAAATGGACTCTCATGCTAAACAATGAAGAGACTTGCCTCATCTGTTTCCCCTGCTGTCAGTTTGTGGCCTCCCTGGACAGGATCTTGTCACTGTAGCCACACACTGCTACAGGGTGTAATCCGAAGTTTATTCTGGAACTCTGAGGAGCTCCACACCACACGGCACCAGCTACAAAGAGCCCAGGCTGAGCTTCAACAGCTGCTTTTAAAGGGAGGGGGGAACACGGGACAGAGTCACACAAAAACCAATGCGGGAACTTGGGGAGATAGGCATGGGGGACCACAAATTGGGAAGCACTTGGAGGGAGGGCCCTGGCTTTGGCCAATCACTCGACGTCCCTGATGGAAGGTTCGGGAAAAAGGAGACAGGAGGCCAAGTGACTGACAGAGTCCCAGGGAGGAGACTGGGGAATGACTCAGCAAAAACTCATGGTGGTGGGTGGAGAGTAGGGGGGATTGACACAGGAGAGCAGGGAAACAACTTGGGGTAAACTATTAGCAGGGAACAAGGGTATAAAGGTGAAACCATTATAAACCAAAATAGAGGGGATAAAAATGCAATACAACATCAACCCACTGAGCTCTATGTTTGCAGGGGATCCTTGGAACCAAGAAGATCTGATGGAGAGCATCCACAGGCTGCCGTTGGCATCCATGGAGGGGTGAGGTTTTCTATTAAATCTGTCTCTGTCACTCTTTCTCTCCTCTCACCTCTTTTTTATTTCTCCCTTTCTCTCTCTTGCTCTCATTTCTTGTTGAATAAAACCCATACTACTGACTTTGGCATATGGTCTCGTTTGCACCCTAATTCGGGCCGAGGCCTTTCTGATCATTTTAATAAGTGGATCATAACAAGAGGCTGGAGGCCCACCAGTCCGGGGGCTGCTCCACACCGCTTCCAGCAGGTTCAGGGGTTGGATGGGTGCCGGGTGTGGCCCTTTGTGACACGGGAGCTGGGTGACGTGGGACACGGTGGTGTCCAAGAGCCATTGTGACATGGCAGAGCTGCGCCCTGCAGGGGCTGCACAAGGGGCTCAGGGCCCGGCACTGCCGTCTCCAAAAGCTGGCCCAATGGGAAGGGAAGGGACACCAAGAACTGTATCCTTTGAAAAAAGATTTTCAAAGCCGTCTGCAGATGTACCGATGTGAAAAAGAAAAGAGAGAGCCAGAGTTGTCCCAAGTGGGAGACAACAGCAAAAAGAAGGTATGCCAAGGAAAAGACTACAGTCTCCAAAAGCTGGCCCAATGGGAAGGGAAGGGACACCAAGAACTGTATCCTTTGAAAAAAGATTTTCAAAGCCGTCTGCAGATGTACCGATGTGAAAAAGAAAAGAGAGAGCCAGAGTTGTCCCAAGTGGGAGACAACAGCAAAAAGAAGGTATGCCAAGGAAAAGACTACAGTCTCCAAAAGCTGGCCCAATGGGAAGGGAAGGGACACCAAGAACTGTATCCTTTGAAAAAAGATTTTCAAAGCCGTCTGCAGATGTACCGATGTGAAAAAGAAAAGAGAGAGCCAGAGTTGTCCCAAGTGGGAGACAACAGCAAAAAGAAGGTATGCCAAGGAAAAGACTACAGTCTCCAAAAGCTGGCCCAATGGGAAGGGAAGGGACACCAAGAACTGTATCCTTTGAAAAAAGATTTTCAAAGCCGTCTGCAGATGTACCGATGTGAAAAAGAAAAGAGAGAGCCAGAGTTGTCCCAAGTGGGAGACAACAGCAAAAAGAAGGTATGCCAAGGAAAAGACTACAGTCTCCAAAAGCTGGCCCAATGGGAAGGGAAGGGACACCAAGAACTGTATCCTTTGAAAAAAGATTTTCAAAGCTGTCTGCAGATGTACCGATGTGAAAAAGAAAAGAGAGAGCCAGAGTTATCCCAAGTGGGAGACAACAGTAAAAAGAAGGTATGCCAAGGAAAAGACTACAGTCTCCAAAAGCTGGCCCAGTGGGAAAAACACAGCAGCGTTAAAAATTTGTGCCAAAGGGAAAAACACAGCAGTGTTAAAAATCTGTGCCAAAGGGAAAAATACAGCACTGTTAAAAATCTGTGCCAAAGGGAAAAAAGTGTCAGCAGCCAGAGGCCGTGTCAGTGGGGAGAAAGTGTCAGGTACAAGATCTGTGACAAACCCCTACAGCCAGAGAAGGACAAGGATGTCCAGCCTTGTGCCCAGCAGGGGCCCAGCTCTCCCAGCACCGTGGGCACCCCGGTGGCAGCAGAGGCAGCCATTGAGCTGCCCCGTGCCTCTCCTGCCCCCGGGTG
>NW_005054486.1:319886-353931 GCF_000277835.1 Geospiza fortis | reverse complement strand
GCCATGGGCAGGGACAGAGAGCCCAGCCCCTGCCCCACCCAGCCCACTGGAAGCCCAGGATCTGCAGGAGCAGCAGGAGGAGGCAGACGGGGAGTCAGTCCTGGCAGAGAAAGAGAGCGAGGAGGGGGCCTTGGCTGGGGAGCTTGAACATTCTCAGAGCAAAGATGAGGAACACACAGAGCTGTCCCAAGGGGAAATCAACGAACATCAAGAAGGCTCCCGAGAGGAGGAGCAGGAGTTTTCCCAAGCAGAACCCAGTAGCTACCCGGAAGGGTCCCAAAGGGAAGGGTCCAGTGAGCAGGAACTGCCCCAAGAAGAAGCCGATAGGCACCAGGACAAGTCCCAAGGGGAAGCCAGCAATGAGCAAGAGGTGCCACAAGTAGAATCCAAGACCTGCCCAGAGGAACCCTGCACTGAGCAGGAACTTCCCCAGGCAGAAGCTGATACGTACCAGGAAGGGTCCCAAGGGGAAGCCAGCATGGAGCAGGAGATATACCTAGAGGAATGTTGTAGCTACCAGGAATGGTCCCAAGGGGAAGCCAGCACGGAGCAGGAGATATACCTAGAGAAGTGTTGTATCTACCAGGAATGGTCCCAAGGGGAAACCAGCACTGAGCAGGAGCTGTCCTCAGGGGAAACCAGTTGCTATCAGGAAGAGTCCGAAGAGGAAACCAGCATCGAGCTGGAGCTGTCCCTAGAAGAAACCAGTAGTGACCAGGAAGGGTCAGAAGGGGAAGGCAGCACTGAGCAGGAGCTGTACTCAGGAGAAACCAGTAGCTGGTTTCTGGAAGGGTCCCAATGGGAAACCAGCACTGAACTGGAGCCGTCCCTAGAAGAAGCTTGTAGCCACCACGAGCTCTCTGATTGGGATGAATGCACCAAGGCAGAGCTGTACCATGGTGATGCTGTGAACTACCAAGAAGTGTAAGACTGAGAAGGATGCGCAGAGCAATGCCTTTGCCAAGTCTGTAGCTCCCACAATCTCTCTGACTGGGAAGAATACATCGAGCATGAGCTGTGCCACGGCGATGTCGGCAGCTGCCAAGAAGTGTCGGATTGGGAAGAGTCCATGGGCCAGGGAGTCTCCAGAAGGAATGGTAAGAGACACTCTGAAGAGTCCAGTTGGGCAAGTGACAATGTCCAAGACCTCCTGCAGGACAACTGGGAAGAGAGCACTGGGGCCAAGCCCTTGCTGCAAGATGACGACGAGTGGGACGAGAGAAGTGCCCTGGAGCGGCGTGAAGATAAAGACAGAGAGCAAAGAGCGGCAGGTCTGACGGGAGGCGGGTTCTTTGTGCACGTCCCTCATGGGGCTTGGGTTGAGCTCGGGGAATCTGGGCCGTGCTTTGGAGCTTTCTGTGCCCCACCTCACCGTGTGGAAGCCCCGGCCCCCAAAGGACACACGGCCTCTCCTGCCTTCCAGGACCAGGTGCCACAGGCCAGGACACCACAGGCTGGGACACCACAGGCTGGGACGCCACAGGCTGGGACATCACAGGCGCTGCGGGCGCTGCGCAGCCTGCTCTGCCTCCCGTGCCTGGCACCACGGCCCGAGGATTAGGGCACACTGCTGATAAAAAGAATATGAACAGGAAAAAAAGAGAAGAAAAATAAAAAAAAATAGTAAGAAAAAGAACAGGAAAAGGAATAAGAATTAAAATAAGAATGAGAAAACAAATAATAAGAATGAGAATAAAAGTAGGAATAGGGATAAGGAAAGGAATAAGAAAAAGATAAAAAAAAGAATAGGTGGATATAGAAGATAAAATACTTGTAGAAGTAAATACTAAGAGGGAGAAGAAGGAAAAGAAGAAGGAGAACAAGGAGAAGGAGAAGAAGAATAGAAGCATAGGAAGCAAAAGAAAAAAAAGAATAAGGAAAAGAATAGGAATAAAAATTAAAGCAAGAAAAAGAAAACAAAGAATAAGAATGAGAATAAAAATAGGAATAGGAAAAGGAATAGAAAAAAATAATAAGTTGATATAGAAGATAAAATAGTGATAGAAGTTAATACTAAGAGGAAGAAGAAGGACAAGGAGAGAATAAATAGAAGAAGAAGAAAAAAATAAAAAAATAAATAAGGAAAAGAATAGGAATAAGAATAAAAAAACAAGAAAAAGAAAACAAAGAATAAGAATGTGAATAAGAATAGGAATAAGAAAAGGAATAAGAAAAAAAGTAATAAGTTGATGTAGAAGATAAAATAGTGGAAGTAAATACTAAGGAGAAGATGAAGAAGATGAAACTGTAGTACTACCATATTACTATTATGATTATGATTATGATTAATATTATTATTATTGCAGTACTATCAAGGTAAAATGTGCATCCTCTATCATGACAGATTGGCTTTGTTTGGGCAGGATCTCAAAGACCATCTAGTTCCAACAGTTCTTCTTAATATCTTCAGAGTAAAATACAGTAAACAGCTCTTCTTCTCCTTCGGTGAGATCTCTTTCCAATTTCTTTCCATCTCTTTTTCACATTTCTTGTTAATAAAATCTGGATGTTGTCATCATATGGTCTCATTTGCACCTCAATTTGGGCACAGGCATCTCTCCCTAAACCAACTGGAACCCATTCCCTGCCCAGCCTGCCTTCAAAGCACCTGTGCTCCAGCCCTCTGAGCATCTCCATCGCTCTCCTCTGAACTCATTTTAGCAGGTCCATGTCCCTCTTATGCAGACACAGATGTAGTGCTCCAGGTGGGGTCTCACAAAAATGAAAAATGGACTAGAGGGTCACAATCACCTCCCTGGACCTGCTGCTCTTCGCTCCTTTCTTTATGTCTGAAAATTCTGTTCAATCAAGCACTGCGTAAAAACCATCATCTCAAATTGCTGAAAGTATTCAAAATAAATATATCTGGAGAAGAGTTAATATTAAACTGCATCTTACTTAATATATAACAAAGGTTATTTTAATATTAATCTTGTTTGACACTTTACAACTTTTTTGACTCCTAACTCCTCAACCTTTCAAATTCCACTTTGTTCAAAAGGCAAAATTGCTGCAATCAAAATCTGCTCCACAACTGTAGTGGTCCCATTCTTTTCCTTTATTGAATATTATGCCTGTTTCTTTACAGGATGAATTTGGCAAGGGATAATCTTGTTATCCAGTAGACAATCCTGTTTCCTGAACATGCTGTCTTCAGTACAATATTTCCTATAACCCTTTTAAGGAAAACCTCACATTCACCTTTAGCCACTTTTGTTAAATTAATTATATAAAGGCTACAACTTCCCTCCGGAGAGTAATAATGGCTTTACCAGTCAGCAGTTGAAATATTTCATTAAACTACCCTTAAACCTTTGAAGCTCATCTTAAAATAGGCCATTGTTATAAATACTAATTAAGTAATATATTTTGAGGGAAGGAGTTGGAAATGAGTACACAATTACCACAAAAGCAAAAGATAAATGGTCAATTTACATTCCGCAGGAGGTGATGCTTGATGTTCCATTAAGAGACATTAAACTTCTTGGCTAATTGTGAAAATCAAGTGAAGGAAGAAATTTTTTACTGAGCTCAATGGGACATTGATTAAGCCAAAATACTAAGATCTCCATCCCCAGTGTGGGTGAAGTACTTAATTTCAAGAAAAAGAGTGACTCTTGTTTTATTCAGCTGGACTCCAATAGATTTAGCTGGATTTCAATAGATTATGCTGGAAATATTCATTCTGCTAAAACTTTAAATTGAAATATATTTTCTTTTGTCCTTCTATATCTCTTTAATAAATGGGAATAAAAATATACCTGCACTCAAAAGCACTTTTCTGTTAAAAATTATGACATCAAAGTCTTCTGCACAGGAAAGGCATCATGTTGTTCTATTTAATCTGAAATCCTCTCTGGTTTTGGTTGTTTGTAATTCTATAAAAACTCTTTATTGTATTTTACTCTGAAGATATTAAGAAGCAAGAAATATAATTTCTCTTTGCATTTGGCCACTGCACAAACACTTCAAAATATATCTAGAAGATAGCACTATAAGGGCTCCAGAAATTCCATTTTTCTAATGTTTTCTTTTGATTAGGATATATGAAATCAAGTTTTACAATCCTCAAAAAGTGAATAATGAAGAGCAGGCATTATGCTTGAAATAGAAAAGAATATTTACAGTGTCTTTAATTACATCCATCATTATTTCAGACTTCAGGGAAACATTTTGTCTTCAAAATTTTAAGACTCTTGTCAAATATAAGTCCTTAAACTGTTGTTTGTGGATCCTACAAGAGGCAAACAAAGAAGGTTTCGTCTTCTTTGGAGTGACTTTTCTTTTCACACTTTAAATAGCAGAGAAAAAGAAAACGCTACAGAAAAGTATGAGCAGAAAGCTTTTACAGCTGGAAACAAAATGAGTACAAGTTTGGTTTTTTAGATGACCTCAGGGAGGTCAGATTTATTTTGTAGGACCATGAGTGGATTAATGAAAAAGGAGTTCTTTCTTTTAACAGGTTTTCACCAAGTGGTTTCCCAAATGCTACATTAGCATCGCTAAATGCATGACACCAGCAGTAGTGGTGCCCATTTTAGGATAAGGTGTACCTTATTTTTTTTTCTTTTCCTACACTTCTTTTTAATTACAAGTGTGATAACTCAAATATTTTAGCATGAAAAGGCACACAGGCGTCACCTTCCTCTCTTAAATACATAGGGACATAGACCTACAAAATTTAGATTGTGAGTAAAATAGAATGAGAAATCAGAAGCACCAGGCTTATTAGTACAATGTGAGTTTTAACTACTTAAAATAATCATAGCATTTATTTCCCATATTAGGGAAAATAGGCTTCAGGAAACAGGCTTCAGCTTTTAATTATAATGCCACATCAGCAATACAAAACTAAAAGGACAGGAGAGATCTGCATATCCTACATCTTTATTTTGACTTCCAATATCTGTGAAGATTGAAATTGGATGACCTCTTTCAAATTAAAAAAACTCTTCTCTTTTGGGAATATTTTGCTCGTTAAATTTTTCTCATAAGATACAATTTTTGAATTTCTTTATTTAGCAAATATTGGTTGTTGGCTGCCATAAATGTTGCAAGAAATTGTTTTCATGTCAGATTTTATTTTCATCTTGAATATATTTGGACAATCCTTCTAAGAATCCCACAAAGACCCCAAATGGACATATCAAAGACATAAATCTTCCTGTTGTCTGAGTGAATATGCTGATCACAAGCAAATCATACTCTGTCAATCTATTAACTTGAATGAAAGAATAATATTTTTTTTGAGAAATCCTTCCAAAACCAGAATGACTTTTAAGAGTCTGTCTCTGACCTCATTACATGAAAACAGGATATATTTATCTGAGAGATGTGTATGGATTTCATCTTTCTCCCCGAGTAATCAGTCAGAATTACAATTTGCACTACCCACAGAAATGTAAACAGTGGAAAGCTTTGCTGCTCACAAACGCAAGAATGCAAAGTTTGACATTTTATCCCTTCTTAACTTGAAAAACTCCTGGACTATGACTTAGCAAGACTTGCTTTTAAATGCTCAATACCTGAGACTTCCTACAGTAGAAAATGTAGAGCAGAGTCAGCTGTTAACAGATCTATAGAGTGAACAAGTTTTATGACTTGGAGAAACAAGAAAGATGGATGAGTAATGACTTATTTTGGATGTCAAACTGGTAGAGAAAAGCAGAAGTAAGACTGGAAGAATCTGGTGCTAGTGGTGATGGTGAAAGCAGCAATGGGTGTCTGCTGAGGGATGTAAATGAAAGCTGCCATAAAGAAATGCTTTAGATTTGAATACTGCACTCATGTTACTTTATTAAATTGACTCAAATGTTGAGATTTTTGCCTTTTGAAGAAAACCATAATAATAACAATTTCCCTTCAAGGAGAGGAAAGCACTGCCATCAAAATAAATGCTCTTCTTACAGAAATTATTGATTATAATAGCTTTGTCTAAAATGCCTTCTTACTCAGGACTGACTGATCAATAAATGTACCCAAACCATGCTATTCCCTTCTTTTGCTGCTAAATTATTCATTTCAGACATCATGTTCATTACAGAAGTTGTAATTTTTATAAAAACCTTCCCTAGGACATTATCTGCATTGCAGAAAACTCTGGTAGCCATGTGGTTTAGTTATTTTTATATTCTACATAGTCTAAGTATTTTCTCACACAAACATTGCAATTACTTTATTTATTTTCTGTTTATTTGTTTGGCTTTTTTCAGTTTCCACACATTTAGATAATGCTTCAAGAATATGAATTAATTACCCTTTCAGATCTCATTATAATCCTCCTTGTGCCCAGTTTATATGCCAATAGTGGTTCTGTGGATCATATTTGTAATGATTTACTAAGCATCAAAATATTTATGTCATATCTGCTGCTGTTAATCTATTTCTTTTTCATGTACTGCTGTTTTAATCAATGGATTAAAGTCAGATTTTAAAACATGTCAACTTGGACACAAAGCACATTTATATTTATATCCAGGGTTTCAAGAACTCACCACAAAACTAGAAAAGGAGGCTGGTATTCAAGGGGAACCATCAGCAGTACATGAGTACTGTGGTTGATGATGGGAAATAAATGCTAAACTGAGTCATAGTCCTGACTCAGGTCATAAACAGATTTTGCTACAAACAAAAATATTCCAAGAATAAAACACAGCTTTAACAGGGGCACCAGAACATCACTTCATGCCAGGATAATTTTCCAGAGGCCTTCTGGCTGAGGAAGGCAGTTAAGACTTTACAGCAACTGACAGAGATTGCAGAAGCTCTGATGGTTAATCATAAAATCAGAATATCCTGGGTTGGAAGGGATCCACAAGGATCACCAGCATCTAATTCCTGGCCCTGCACAGGAGAGCCCCAAGAATCACACCAAGTACCTGAGAGCATTGTCCAAATGGTTCTTGAACTCTGTCAGACTTGATACCTTGACCACCTGCCTGAGGAACCCAAGTTCCAGTGCTCCAGCAGGAGATATAGATACAGATAATAGATCAAACTATATATATGATAAAAATAAAAATAATAAAACAGTTGTAAGTGCTTGGATACCTGTTTAGTCAACCTCTGACCCCAAAAAAGAGAGAGATGTCCTTACCTCTGAGCATGCCTGATGAACCATGGAATGTCAGCCAGCTGTGGTTGGCAAAAAAGTTATGACATGAATCAGTAAAAAAGAAAAGATCATGATTTTAATACTGTCTTTTTCTCCAGTTCAGATGTCAAGCACGCTGAATTTTTTGCTTGATTTTGCTGCTTTTCCAACAATTTATCAAGGCACAAAATCATCACTGAAGAAATGTCAATTTCATTAATAGTAGAATATATAATATTAACGTAACAGATGCGTTAAAGATACATAACAAATTTTAAATTAGTTGCATATAAGGTGTGAAACAATAGAATTTTTATTTTTTACCTAACAAATAAAAGGTTTATTTGCATGAAAATTCAACATTGCAGCTTCCTTCTGAATAGAGTAGCATTACAGCTTTTTAAAAAAACTTTGAGGCTGAGAATCAGTAAGCTATCGTTACACAAGCAATTCAATTAAAATAATCTTTTGAGATTTAATAACTATCTTCTGCAATGATCATAACTTTGAGAGAGGAAGACACAAATTTTTTAATTTTATTGCAGTATTTACACTCTGTTTCACTCTGCTGGCCCATTAATTTATAACCTATATGTTCAAGACAGAAAAAAATGGAAGCAAACTCAATTATAAACTATGCAGCACAAGGCATATTTTTTTTTTTATTTATTCTGGTCTAATTCCAAATATAGGAAATGGGTTTTATCTTCTTAAATATATTACACTAACCATTTAGGGCCAGAAAAATCTGTGTTGTGCTAAGACAGGAACTAGACTTAGTTCTGTATTTCAGCTAGAGTTCTTTGTGAAAACTGTTTCAAGATCAGCAACCCAAGAAATCAGCTTGAAGAGAACCCATGTGCGAAAAGTATTCCCTGCAAGTCCTCAATACACAGGAAGAGAATCTTTATTACAGGCAAAAGTGGTCAGAACTATACATGTAGAATGACTTCAATTAGTAAAGAAAAGTTATGCTGCAGTCTCAATACTGTTCACAGCTTCCCATGAAGCACTGTTACCTGCATTTGCCTTTCCATGTCTCCTGCTGTGCTTCTGTCCTCCTGCCCTCCACCTCTTGCTTTACCTGTGTCTCCTCAACCACAGTACTCCTCTGCTCTTTCACTCTTCACCCTTCACTTTCCCAGGGTACTCTGTCCAGAGGTCAAACAGTGCTGCTTTCTGATGAGCCACTTGTGCCAAAAGGTTATTCCAACCAGACAAATCCACTTATCCGTCCTCACTGAACACTAGGCGCTCCTGCAAGTAAATGCAGCAGAATCAGAGGACAAAAGCGTCCCAGAGACTGTCAGTCACCTTTGAAGTAGCCTTTTGACAAACCATACTCTTGACAAATATCACAATTTCAACAAGAGCCTCTGTGCTGCACAGAGACTTCTGGAACAGTGTCTCTCATCCCCAGAATGGTTTCGGGGAAGATGAGGAACAAGGCTGACGAGAAGAACTGATAATTCATTCAGACAGGGCAAAAGCTCAAAAGGTTTGAATTCAGTAAAATATTTGAAAAACAGTCCCTACACACTGCTCTGTGCAGCTGTGAGCTGGAACAGAGGGTCCAAAGTATGATGTACTCATCAACTCCTTTCTGAGAGCAGCAATATCAAGCAGTTCTGTGAGAGATCATCAATAAAACCCTTTGATGTGATGTCTACTGCCAGCAGCTCACTTAAGTGACTCACTCTCATTCCAAATATCCAATAAGGGTTAGATTAGAATTAGATGTAGATACAAGAAATTACAGCAATGATTTTTTGAGTGCCTGCCAAAAAAGAAATAACTGTAACTTAGAGAGGAGACAACAAAAAGAAATATGAAGTAAGTCTTGCTCTCTATATTTTGTAGTAGAAAAAAATGGGAGGTGTGAAAAAACATGGGGCAGGTTGAAAAAAAAAAAATGAGGTGTTTCATGAAGCAGTATGTATTACACTGTCGTGTTCCATTCAGTTTTAGAAGTTGGAAGAGATTCAAAGAGCAAATAGACAAATCAACAGAATGTTTGTCTGGGAAAGGGTGTTTAGGACAAGGGCATCCCCTCCAGCTCCAGATGCCCTGAAGACAAGAGGCTATTCTATGAGCATCGTTGTGTGTTTTGCTTGACTTTACAGCCTTCCCTAAACTTCCTGAACTGTTTGTTGCTATAGGAAACAGAATAGCCCAGAAGAAAGTAATTGATCCCATGTGCTGCTCTCATGCTTTGAAATTCAATGAAATGAACTCACTATGTTTTACAGTAACAACCTTCTCATGCAGCAAACAAGTGCCCTGAGTAGTTAGTAGCTCCTTGCCTTTTAAAATCTCATTTGCTCAATGGACACTTTGGAGCACAGTGAGAAAATCACCCAGTCTGGTCATCTGAGTTTATATAAGTTATGTAAAATCAGAGTTGATTTGGCTTTTTCATGAGACTGATGATTTACCTTTCACTTCAGAGCTATGCTGCTACACAGTTTGCAAGGAAGGGAAATTCAAGATATTTTGTGCCTAATGCCAGCTGAAGGATGATCTGAAAAATACAAAAATTATAATCCTACAATCAAAAGGAAGGCAAAGTTATCAAAGAAGATCACAGGAGAATATAATCTTTATCACTAGATATATAATCTCCTATCATAGCAAATACAAGTCTGACACAATCCATAGGATTTCACTGTCATTACCACTACAAAAACAAAAGCAAAGAGTAGCAAGGAAATCTGAGGTTTGCCAATTTTTTCAAAGTTTTATTTTCCCCAAGAAAATTCTTCAAACCTGTTGGCAAACAGTAAACAGCCCTTCCAAAGAACTTCAAATGCTTCACACAGGAAGGACTGGCAATCCCCCAAAAGCAGGCTTACTTCCATTGTACTGGCTTTCTTCACTTCCAAGAGCAAAAAATCCAGCCTACAGAGTTTGTAGAAATCAAAGGGGCACTGAATACCAGGGGGGAGCAACCCCAGCTAAATGGAAAACAAAAGACACTGCATTTTGCCTCCTCAGCTGAGGGCAGAGAAATCTTGCTTTTCTCATTTAGTGTTGACTTCTTTTAGAATTTTTCTGAGTCTTCTCAGCTGGCTTTGTGAGCAGACAATCCTTACAGACTCATGTGCCATGTCATGAAAGCAGATAAGAGAACCAAAATGGACAGAAAAGTGAGGCAAATCTCCTGCACTAAATCTTGAGCATGTTTTTTTACTGTATCAAGTTTGCCAAATCTTGGTGCTCCTGCATACATACAGAATAAAACAGTGCTCCTTGCAGTGGCAATGGAAGTAGAGGTGATCTGGTGTGAAGCTTTGGGTTCCCTCAAATGTTGCTTAGACTATGTTCATCTAAAGAATCAATTATCAATCTCCTTAATGTTCTTTAATGATTCATCTAAATAACATATTCTGCCATTTAATGTTTCATTTAATGTTGTGATCAAGTTACATAATGCATACATCAAATCACACTGTCAGCTGATTCTTCACTGACTTATGTACACATTTTTCTGTCTAAATTCTTATTCATACTATAGCTCGAATAGCATATTTTAATTTAAGGATGCACAGAATTTTGTTTTGCAAATTTTAGTCACAAAGATGTGTGTTTTGTGGATCCATTTTATTTTTTAAGGGTTTCAACAGACTAGACCTTAAAAGGTATGTTACACATTACCTGTTGACATTTTACAAACCTTTATTTAGCAGAATATATATTTCAGGATCTGGATGTCTCATGTTCTTGCTGAGCTGCATATCTCATCAGCTGAACATACTTCACCAATAGAGATTTCCAGCACAAAATTTCCTGTACTTTACCATGTAAATGAATACTCCAGATTAAATTATGTGTAGTTTAGGTGAAGACAGAATTTGTAAAGCAAGACTGAGCTGAAAATATAAATGCTATGTCATAAATTTTTAAGTGTCAAAATGGTTCTCTTTAGAGCAGTTTAATTTTGTTCATTAGAAATGGATTCCACCATCCATAAACCCATACAACCAACAGAGATTTTACTTTTAGGTGTCTTTTTTTTTCTTCTTTAATTTGTGGATGAGTATTTGTCTGTTGGTGAAGATACTTTTTTGCTCAGGGAACACATGATACAGACCAACATGGTAAGAACAGCTACCAATATTTCACTTCCATGTGGCACACAACTGGAAATCTGCTCTCTCTCACCGATACTTTTGTTTATACATAACAAACTAAAGCCTCTTCCCCAACCACGGAAAATAAAAAATCTAAAGTTGTAATGTCTTAACACTCCATACTCATCAGAAAGGACATTACCTCTGGTTCTGATCCAGCCTCTTCCCTGGACAAACTTATGTCTTGAAGTTTTTAAGTAAATTATAAAGAATCACTGCAATAGAAAACAATGATTTCAAATGATGGTATCAGTAGGTTGCAGGCAGAGCAGTGGGACTTCAATTTTCTGTAGTTTATTCGTTTGGCTAAAATCCTGATTTTAGGGATACTTTCTACACTGTTTTATATACTTGGTGAAAAAATGAGTTTCTTAGAGCAAAGAGAAATGGCCTAATAGAAACAAGAACAAGCAAACACCAAGAGAAAAGATATACTAAGAGGAAAATCTTCACTGTGACATAAGTCTCCTTGGTGTACCTGATCTAATAATTTTTAGAGTAAGGAACAGCTTCCACCTTCGAAGGAAGTCTGCAAAGCCTCAATTGGTGCTTCTTGAGATCAGAGAAAAGGCTCTTACTGACTTCTAGAAGACTTTTTGGAGTGCCTGTGATTTTCTTTTCATGTTCTAAAGGAAGAGCCAGGAAATCTCTCTGCTTCTACCCTAACACTGGGACCAGACATCATCTAATGAGGACAGCACTGCTTTTCTTTTTGTGCTAGCACTATGGCATGCACAATAGTGCAATTTAGAAAG
Organism: Geospiza fortis; assembly: GCF_000277835.1. NCBI lineage: Eukaryota > Metazoa > Chordata > Aves > Passeriformes > Thraupidae > Geospiza > Geospiza fortis. The sequence continues at coordinate 341,953 of NW_005054486.1, read as the reverse complement.
AAAGCAAACCAAAGAATAACACCTTGCTTAGTCTTTCAGCATGCTCCAAATAATCCTTGCTCAAGCCCAAATCTTCCTTTCCTCAGAAGCCCTGCAAGTGACTGCAGCTGGTTTGTGCATTTGGCAGACAACGCAGTTACACAAGTCTGTACAGTGTACCTTCAGCTGGAACTGAACTTGGCTGTGACATTCACGGGGGCTCATTCATATTTTGTAATTGTTCATATGATTTAAACCAACCCTTGGTAAATTTGTCAAGACAAAATCCTTAAAACAAAACAGCACAAGCACGTTTATATAAATCATGCAGGTATCTGCACATGTCTTCACAACACAGTTCTAGTTTCTAATTCTACCAAATTCTTCCTATAAATCTTTAGATAAAATTGATTACTCTGTTTTATTTTTGTGCAATAATCCTTCTGACCAACAGCATTTTAAAAACTGCTGAATTTTTACCAAGTTCCACTCCATCCCCAAATCCTCATAATTTTAGGACATAAGAGAATAATTTAGGAGGAAAATCAAAACGAAAAATTACCCAAACAAAGCTCCTGTCTATTGATGTTTTCCTTTTAAACTAAAGGTACATTGAAATGCTACCTAGAAATCTGAAAAGAAAAAATTAAAACACAAGTATTTTTAAACATTGACAATTTTTTTATGGCTATACCTTCAAAATATATCCAGTCTTTAAAGTTTCAGATTTCCCTCCATCTCCCAGCCCTCAATTTGTTCTATACTTTTAAGATAAGCTTTAAGAAATGGATGATAACTTCTTGTGCCAGTGTAAAAATCACACAGGCAAAGAGCAGGCAGATGACATCACAACTTATATCTTTTTTTTTTTTGGTGTTGTTTTTAATTAGGTGATGCTCAGATGATGAAGTAGCACCATTTTATTAATTAGGCTTATATATCTTTCTCTAAATTATTTGTCTGCACATTACGAGGGCTATTAAGTCTCTTCAAGAGCCCACCCCATCATTATATGTTGAGGGGAGAAAGAGAGAAAGCCTTCCCGAAAGCCGAAATTGGATGACGACGTATTCAATGTAAATGCAATTCCATTTTTAGCGCGTAGTCAGTGATGTGTGAGCTCAGAACCCGACTCATGCTGCAGGAGAAATAGGAATGGCTGGAAATCAGCTGCGCTACCAAATGGAAAATCTCAGAAGAAAAAGCACCACTGTTGCTCAGCTGATTTACATCAGGAAGGAAACATCTCTTCCTTCAGCAACCTGCGTGTATTTTGCTCAGCCTAACAGTGTGTATTAAATATTTTGACCTTGACCCCAAAATCACTTGAAATAGGAAATGTGGATGATAAAACAACAAAAGGAAATGAAAAAGCTAAGGCCAGAGTAGGGGCCTATCTCTTTTAAATAAATCAAATAGCCATCTAAAAATAAAACTATGCTTGCTGGCTAAATGTGTATTGAGGTCTCTCAAATAGCACAGGCTCAATTTTTCAAAAACTGTAAGGATAACCTATGTCAGTTGGAATGTTATAACCTGGATTTTGACCTAAAGTTACTCAGCCAGAAAAAGCTATGTGTCCATATTTATTGTAATTTTTGTTCTAAGTGGGCTAGATTCACTTCATAGCCATTTTTCTCTCAATGAATAAAAATTATTTTAAACCTTTAGTCAAAAGAATACTCATATTTCTTTATAAAAATAGTACTAAGACTTCCTTATTTCTACTTCTCATTTTACTCAATGAAATCTAATGATAATACCAAGTTTTTTTTCTTTAAAGGTTACAAAATGCAATGTCTAATGAATCCTCTTGGCTGTTTTATATTTGACTATACCTACATTTATCCCTAGTTCAATACAAAGCTTGAAGGTCCAAACAGGAACCTCTCTTGAGTTAATTTTAAACTGAATTGCTGTCTTGGGTCTTAAGTGTAAAACTGACAGCTTCACTCATCTTCAGAAGCCCAAGTTGAGAATTTATTTTATCCTCTCCAGAAAAATTCTTCATTTCAATGACATTTATTTTTCTGGTTGCAGTCATAGCTCTAAAATGAGATTCACTATTCCAGGCAATGGCAACATTGCTGCACACTAACCTGTACTAGAGTGGCTGCAAAACACATTTTCTATTTGAAGGAGCAGAATTTCAAATATGTGTACATTTAATCATATAAATCACATGACTCAATACCGCCCCAAGATTCTACTAGAACCTAATCTCTAAATGAAGTTTATGACCGTTGTATTTCTCTGTTGTAAATCATAAAGTCTTATTTTTATAACTATAATTTTGAATTATACCATGACCTTTAATAGAGGACATTGAGAAGTCACACGGCCCTTAAATAGGTGTGAGTTATGAGTTTATTTTAGCTCCTGGGGAATGCAGAATGTACCAAAATACTGAGGTGATGTAGGATACATATCCCTGTGCATTTCTCCAACAGGCAGATCATCACTTCCTTGCAGTAATCAGTGACTTGCATCATCTGTGATTGCTTAGTATGCAGAAGACCTAATATAAGAGGAGCTAAAACACAAGAAGGGCAGCTAATCTGAACATGAAAGTGCACATGAGTTTTTTTTTTAATATTTTCTAGGTTTTTACCAGGGCTAGTTGTCATCTGTCATGATTTTCAAATTGAGTGATCCGTTTCTCTGTTCAAAATACCTCAGAGGAAGCAGGCAATACTTTAGAATTATCTTTTAAAGGAGCAAAAATAAGGTAGACGCATTTCAAAATTCTCAAAATGAAAACAATTCGGGAAGCAGAATTCCAGCTGCACTGAGTGGACTCACATCACTTTATACAATTATTTTGTAGCAGTCTGTATCCATTAAACTACCTTTATGTGTCAGGGCGCTGTGCAAACAAAAGCTTTATTGGAGGGCATCTATTTTAACATTTTTAAAGAGCTCTGATACCTTTTTACTCCATCATGTTTGCTATCTGCACAGACTGAGAGCCTGTTTTTCATTCATACACGGTGCTTTCAGCGCTATAAAAATGACTCATGCCAAGTCATCAGAAGTAATAGAAATGTTGCACAGCAAAAAAATGAATACTAGAAGGAATGTTTGTTTCTGGATTCTTACAGTGCTTAGCAAAAAAACTTAAACCTCATGTAAGAAAGAAAATAATTCAGTTTTTACAAAATCTTAAGCTGCTTGGGATGAATTTCTAGATGGAGAGTAGTAGAAACTAAATTTGATGAAACTTTGTAAACTCTATGAAATATTGAGAACAAAATAGACTATAATGGTTGTATTCTGTTACATACAGGATCATTTAGAACGTAATGTTCAGCTCTGCAAATAATTTACTCAGTAATTTGACAAAGCAACCTAAATCACAGATTGGGTCATTCCAACAAATCATGCACAGGCAAATAAAAATTAAGTATTAAATTAAGTACTTTGAAACCAAGGATAATCAATCCTAAACTTCGTGAACAGCAGAGATGGAGTCCAATCAAGAAAAATATGAAATAGTTAAAGTTCTGATTTATTTAGAAATTGTACTTCCATTATCCTGAATCAAACCTTTAATCTGTAAATTATAACATTAAAATAATCTCAGCTCAGACAGAATATGCTATTATCAGGGAATGATGCATATTCAAAATTTATACTCTATTTGTAGTTGTCACATACTTCATTTCACAAATTTAATAGCTGTACTTTCTCAGTTTTTGTTTTTCTCTCCCTTTGTATAATTTTGCATTTTTTTCCTCAGTTCAGTTCTCAGATCTGTGGCCCATCCCTGCTTTCCTCTCTTCAATAATTAAATTCCCAGCTTCATGACTGAAGCATGACTATGCTTTTCATTAGCGCAAGACTTTTCTTTTTAACTTTGCTTTTGTTGCAGACTCATGAAATGCCTTTTGAAACTTTTCAAGATGACACACACTTGAAGAACAGATTAAAAGCAGAGGAAAATGAACAGTAATGAGCTCATTTCCAGAGAGAAGCTATCATTAGCATGAGCTCTTTTTGATTTCTCAAGAAAACCCAAACTTGTCTTGGGTGCAGTTCCTCCCCTTGCATTCAGGAAATGTCCTGTGGCTGGGCAAGGGGATGGGAGATGGGGAAGAAGAATCTAATAAGTATATTTTTTATTAGAATATCACTTTATCACTGAAATCCCAATTTAGAGGTGAATTAGGGGAAACAATAGTACTAGTGCTTCCATTTGGCTTTTTTCCTTCTTTTTTCTAGAATGTGTTCAAAAGAATGACACACCAGAGGGTTTCATCAACATTCACAGCAGGACAAGGAAGAGCTAAATTTCTATTTTGCTACTGGAAAAGTCATGACCTCTCAAAAATTTCATCGGTCAAGGGTCTAGTGGCTTTGTTCCTTAACTTGGATGCAAGTGGAGTGCCTGACTGATATAGGTGGATTTTGGATGGCTCCTTTTTTCATTTAGATGGAAAATTATATCCTGGATTAAAAAAGCTTTCCATTGAAAGCTGTTTCAAGACATACATTTTTATTATTTGAAAATAAAGTAAGATAAAGCAAATAATATGATGAAATATTTTTCATCCACAGTTCCCTTGTGGTGAAGGAGCCCAATGAGTTTGCCTAGACTATTCACTTGTCTTTCAATATATATATCTGAAGACATGTATAATCTACAGTCATAACATTTTTATGACAGAGAAAAGTGTTGAATCTGATTTCCCACTCTTTTACATTGGTGAAATCCAGGCATTACCCCAGTTTGGAGGAAAAAACGTGACTGAAATATCCCTAATTAAATTTCAATTCTTCATAAAATAATCATGTATCTTACAAACAATAGCAATGTGAATTTTTTTGCCTACAAGTAAATGAATAATAATATTATTCTAGAAACAGAACATAAACGAAATAATTACAACTGTTTGTAAAGTTCACTTAAATCAAGTTCTTATATAGGATCATGATTCCTGGCATTGTGAAAAAATATGGATCACAGTACAAACTCATGAAACGTCAAGATGGTTAGTCTCAAGCATATGAAAAAAAACCATCATATATTCCTCTCAGCTTGCCTGCATGATCACGGTTAAATCACTCATATTATTGCAAAATTAATGCATCACTCCTAAAACAGCCACCTAAAACCACTGAAAAATAAATCCTAAGAAAAATAATGTTGACAAATGCACCCTTTCATCTCACCCACCTAGTAGCATATCCAAAACATGCACTAACTTGCCCTTTTGTGGTCTATTCTCTGAAATAAATATTGAAACTACCCTAACACTTCTTCTTGTGTTATCCAAACTCAGTGTCCTAAGAGGCAGAGGACAAGTTGATTACCTCGCTCTTATTCTTGTTTATTATCATATAATTTACTGGTTTTTTCATTATTATAGGCTTTTTATAAATATAATTAGATGTATAATTTATGACAAATAAAAATATGCCATTTTTTAAAATTGAGAATGGAGGTAGCAGACATCTGCGGAAGTAGCTGTATTAGTTGCCAAAAAGTCCTATTTTACAAAACCCAATTATTTTTTATTAACTTTGCTCTCAGTATTTAATCATGCAACTAAATTATGAAAATTAATAGAATAGAAAATTGATGGAAAGGTCAGTAAGCTGTCAGAAGAAAAAGTGACCTTTGATGCTGAAAATCTTTGGAGATTTCTCCATCTCTGCATAGATATGTAGTGGTTTACTCCAGATATCATAATTCTAAGTGTGTGGTGGGTTTAAAAAAAACCAAAAGGCACATATGAATGTATGTATCCATGTAAATCTTTTATACATCATTGTAAAGCTACTGAAGTGAAACACACTGATAACAAGACTAAACCTAATTTTCCAACAGAATAATTAATTACAAAAATGAAATTTAGTGTTTTATGAAATATACTGAATATTGTTCTATCGTTTTATCCGTCTCCAGGAGAGAGCTTACTTGAGAAAAGAAAACCTACTGGGTTTTACCCCAACCTTAACATCTTCAAGAACCAAATGAATAATAGGATTTTACTATATATCACATGAAATAGACACTTTGTTCACTTGGTAATTACTTCCTTTTATCTTCTTTCCCATTAAAAGTAAAAAAAAAAAAACACATTTTTTTCAAAGCAAAAAATTGAAGTGACTTTTGTCACTTGAGGTCAGTGTTATTTTCCACACCAGTTTATTTCAGTAGCTGCCAAATGCTTAGTCAAGAAGCAGAGATAGAATAGATCCTTTTGTTTCTCCAATGCCCTGATTTTGGAGGACAAGGTGACTAGGAAAATCCCCAACTTTATCAGTAGGGATATCTACATAGTTGTGTATTGTCTAAAACCACAATTTTGTATGAATGTTTTGTGTTTCTATGCAATTTTTTTGGTAATGGGTATTTTTACATTGTTATGATGGCACATGTATTTAAACAGCTTTCAGAATAAGTTTTCAATTTCAACATATCATATAAATATGGGTTGCAGGTTAATAACTGACAGTGACAGCACAGCAATCAAATTGTGTTTTATGAAATGTTAGGATAAAAAGAGTATTGGTATAGTTTCATTAAAAACACAGGTGAGTCTGTCAAACATCCTACCTTACTCATTCCAAGCCATAGAAGGCAGAGTTCAATGCTTCTGATTTAGTCAACCCCTTTTTGGCTTTCAATAGGTACCTGGAGTTTAGAAAACAAAGCAAGTGTGAATGGAAACTTAGGACGACAAAATACTCTTAGGAAGAAAGAACAGTGAAAAAGATTTGTTCACTTAGAAACATTCAGGTGACTTATTTGTGGAAAATATAGTAAATCGTAGAATTAACTTGCTCTATCATTGTAACAACTAGCACTTCACTTTTTTTCCTTGTGCTTTTTAAAGTGTGTATGATCCTGTTGAAAGACAGCACAAAAACTCACTAATGAAGTGGCTGGAATAAAAGTAATGGCAGTGCATCTTACAGTAACCAGGAGTCCAGAACTAACCTTTAATTTTTTACACAAAATAAACCTGATCTTCAGTTGCCTTCTGTGACTAATTCACACATTCTGCAGCTCTTTCTATGGAAGGAAAGGTGTTTCTCTGAAATCATTCTAACATGTAAAAATCAGTGAATTCAGTTACACAGTAACCAAGCTCTTTCAAAACTCTGCTCAAAACTTCCCTTAAGCAGCACATCTGGTCAGTCTGTCCATGTCAGAACAAAGTCAGTAACTTGTGACTGCTATTTCCTCACTGATGTTTCAGGTTAAAAATAAAACCTGTTTTACCAAAGTTCTGACAAGAGGAGTAACCAGACTCAGGCCATGGAAACTGTTAGTTTGCTGACCACTTTCACCACACACTTTTAGTTTACTATCTCCCTGAGTCTTTGGTACTGAACATATTATAAGGTTCATTTGTTATACTCTGAGTGCTCTCTTTCTGTCTATCTTTTCTCAAATCTCTGCTGTTCTTCCTGGTTTAATCAAATTTCCTGTGCCTGCATACGGCCTGTTACATTGGCATGGCTCATGCTAAGCTTGTTAAACTGTTTTTTCCTCTAAAACTCATACAAAGGAAAACTGTTGAAGCTTTAGCTTGGCTGTAACTTCAGTGGCTTTGTTACCAAAGATTCTAAAAAGACAAATAACCACCTAGTAAAATTGGTTTTGTTTTTTTAAAGGTACAATCTCTTTAGTTGCTGGCTACCTTTCTCCAAATTTTTGCTGTTGTTTATTCCAACTCTGAAGAAAGCTGAAGACTCTGTTACAACTCCCATAAGCATGGTAATCAATTTCACACAAAATTAATGGATCATATTTACTTCTAGAGATACTTTGAGAAGCTGGCTGTCAGCATTACAATGCACAATGGCCCCATTCACTACCCAGACTAATTTTATTATGCTGCCTGTGTACTTTTTGAAGCCAGTGAATTGAGGAACAGGAAAAAGAAGGTAGGTAGGCAATTTTGCCATCAAAAAACTTGATTATTTTGCCTTCCTCTGAGTCTGGGTGCTTTCTAGGAATGTAAAAAAGATCCATGGTGGAAAGATGAAGGAAGTGCCATTGGTAAAGTGTTTCACTCAGATTCAGTCAAGCCTCCTTCCACGTAATTTTCTTGGGCCTTGGATTCCCCATCAGTTGACATATGAACCTTGAGAGGCATCTAACCAAAGTGGTGGCAGCAGAATTTAGGCACCTAGTTATAGAATCAGAGAATGGTTTGGGTTAGAAGGGACCTTAAAGATCACCCAGTTCCCACCCCACTGCCATGGACAGGAACATCTTCCACTAGACAAAGCTACCCAGACTTCCATCCAACCCGGCCTTGAACACTTCCATGGATGGGGCATCCACCACTTCTCTGGGCAACCTGGTCCAGAGCTTCACCACCTTCACAGTTAAAAATGTTTCTTTCTAGTGTCTAATCTAAACCTACTTTTTTCAATTTGAAACCTTTGTCCTGTCAATATCTACTCTTGTCTCTCCCCATCTCTGTTGTAGACTCCCATCAGGTACAGGTATCTGAAACTTGATACCTAAATATTTAGTACCTAAATATGAGTGGGGGAATTTTGAAGATATTACCATGCACATATCAGCTAATCATTTTATTCCTGCCTTATTTTAAGATATTAACACATAAACAAGATTCATTGTTGCCATTGACTTCAGTAGCACAAAACATGCATTGAAGTTTAATCAGAAAAATTATTTGAGTGAAACCACAGACAACTCCCAACATGATTCAATGGGGGGAAACGTTGTGTATTTTTTTTTTGTTGTGGTTGTTCCTCAATGTGTATATTCATTTAAAATGAAAAATTAAAACAACCAGGAAAAAAATCTATAGCACCAGACCCCAGCAGACCTTTTCCTCCTAATTCCACACAACAGTTCCCTCATCAGCCTATGTAACTGTGGGAGGTTTCTTTTCACTCAAAGGAAGGGAATATCCTATTTGCAGGGAAAAATAAATCCCAAGCACCCCATTTTGATGCCAAACCCAGAAACATTCTGCTGAATTCTTCTACCAGATCTTATGTCAGATGGGTATTTGACATCAGACTGCAATCTTTTCTGTCACCAGCAGAGAGCAATGCAATTAAGCTGTTTTATAAAAGGCTTTACAAGGCAATTGTGCAATTGCCCAATCCCTGCTCCAGAATGTCCCAGGTTTTGTTTTCACTTTGGCCTTGGCTCCCCATGCTGAATGTTTTAATTTTAAAGCTTCTATTGATCTGGTAAAGGTTCACGCTCCTTCTTTCTTTTTAACTGCCCAAAATGCATAGGTGCATTCTTAATGTCTGAAAATCTCTCTCTGGAGAATCAAGACAAAAAGTCTCTTTGCTACCACACTTTTCTTGGTGTCAGTCCCCCATAAATGTGGTTATGGTATGCCTCACACCCATAAAAAATATTAACATTGATAAATAGTTTTAAAACGAGGGTCAGAGGCACCTCTTGAAATGATTTAATGGGCAAAATTTAAGGAAGTCAATGGAAAGTATGTGATAAATGTAATTTAGTTCTTCCTATGGCTTTGCTATTCCCTCACGTTCATCTATGCAGGCAGACAATTGCATTCATATGAAATGAAACCTCACTTTCAGAGTGTAACTGCAGGGAAACCTGCACTGAGAACACACGGTAAAAGTTATTTTACAGCACGCAGGTTTATGGGTCACGAGAGCCCAGGCAAAGTTTGTAAAGATTATCCCAACCACAAGGCTCTGTGGCTTTATTTGCTGAAGTCTAGATATATTCAGACACCTAGGAGGTTTTCAGGAAGATAACCAAGGCTCAGAAGAACAGAACAGCCATCTGTCAGATTTCATAAAATCTCACAACTGTACTACTAACTGTATTAGGGTTTAATAATTCGTGAAGGAGTAAAATCCCCTACTGAGATTATAAGCAGTCAAGACAACACCAAAAACAACTGGTAAATCTGTCAGTGGGAGTTCCCTCTCCTTGACTGTAAGGAGAAAAAAATATGCAACAGCTGGAAAATAAATTCAAAGTATGATCAGCACAGAATAAAAGACTCCATAAGCTGATTGGAAATCAGTAGCTTTGTCTATTTCTCATCTAATTTGCAACAAGATTTGCACGTGAATGGAAACAGCAAACGCAAAGTGATCGTTCATTTCTCTCTATCAATACATAGATTCTACAAAGGCAAAAAGAGTAGTCTAATAACAAAAGTACTTCCTTGAAGTACTACCAAAAAAAAAAAGTTGGAGTCTTTTTATCATTGTTTTTATAGCAAAGCATTTGGTGACTTCAGTTATCTGTGTAAGAAACAATATTTCCTGTACACCTGCATATGTGTTGATGGTTTGGGCAGGAAGATGAGGTTGCAAGTTCTGCCATGAGTCAAAAACTCACAATAAAATGCATCCCTTGCCTCCTTATCCTGCAGGGAAACAAGTAGCTTGTGCTTTGTTAATATCTCCATAGGTATTTATACGCATATATACTGCAACAAACACCTTTCAAAGTTCAGCTGAGAGTTTTCAGTGGTATTGTAACATGACCAATAAACAGTAAAATGCATCAGGAAACCGATATTGTTAGAAAACAGAAAAAGCTTTTGCATAAAATGCACATTATCTAGGAGACTACAAAAATCTGAGGGTGAGTGTTCCTATTGGTACATCACAGCATACATGAAACCACAAAGGAAGCAACATTCTCTGTCTCTCTGCATTTCCAATTCATTTCCTCCCAAGATACAGGAGAAAGGGTTATAAACAGAAGACTGCTATCATCTGCTTCTGTGTCACTGAGAAAGGGTTATAAACAGAAGACTGCTTCTATGTCACCCCTTTGCAGCTCACAGAATCTAGCTTCCACATGCAACTAGAAAATAGGTTCTTTTTTTCAACTGAGGTGGTTATTATAGAGGCAAAATTTCTTCCATACCCCTTTTATCTGTCATGCAATGCTGGCTTTTGTTCTCAAGAAGTCAGAAAGGATCAGATGACTTGGTGCATTAGAAGTTCATAGTGGGGTAGAAAAATATTTAATCTTCTTTTACTGGAGAGTGACTTACAAGAAGAAAAATTACCAAAATGCTTATCAGAGTACCTCTACAACAAATGGGAGTAATGGTGCCTGAGAGTTAAAAAGCTTTTGTCATTTGAGAAACAGTGAAGCACAGGAGGGAATGATGAAGCTTTTATTCTTGCAGACTATTTAAAGGTGTAAAAGGTTAAAAAAATAATTGGGTGAAAAAAAACAACATTGACTTAAATAATCCTTTCTGTGGACAAGAAGATGAACTTGTTCTATAAGGGTCCACTTATATATCTCAAATTCCCATAGATCTGTGTCATCCAGCTGTATTCTTCTTTGATAAGATGCTAATTGAATGAAAAGTTTTTGGTTTACTGCCATTACTGGGACGCTCACTGTTTCATTCTTTCACACAGAAAAGTATTCTAGTATGTGTGGGACCTGAGAAAACAGCTTAGCCCAAGTCAGGGTTGTTAGTAAACCTTTTGAAAACACAGTAATAGCTCAGACTTTAGATACAACTGTGTGCAGTTAACAGAGCCTCACATTGTAAAGTGTCATTCCTTTAGGAAATAACACCAATTATTTTTTAGACAAAATACTTTAGATTCCAGTTGAGTTGACCCTTTTGTTTGTAACATTTACTCTGTGATATCAGATGCAGTAAAAACTAGTGCTAGATTTGGTTGTGTGTACACAGGCTTCACATAGAGATGATTAATGACTTCTGTTTATGTGGCATTGCCAAAATTCCACTTTCCTGTGCAGTGCAGCAGCAAAAAAATGATATATTGCAAGGAGTTCAGAGTTCAGAGAATGCCATCTAAATTAATTACCACTTTGGAGGGACTGATTCATCCAAAAAACCTGAAATAATTAAATGTGTACAGCTTTGCCTCAACAAGAACTACTAGAAGAGAATAAATGAACAATCAAACACATAAACATTTCAACATCTATAAAGTGAACCCAATTAAAAAGTCAATGTTTGCATATCTTGACCGCATCGTGGCCTCACAGGTTGCGACATTTGATTATAGGGGGATCTAACTGCAGCCTAAAGGGTAGAACTATGCAGAAATGGACTGAGAAAACATCATCTTAGCATGAAAGATATGACAGAATAGTTCTGACTGGTAGCAACATGGGCAGGTCACACAGCGCCTGCCCATGCTTGCAAAAAGCAGCGGCTCCAGCTGAATTCCAGAACCATTAAGAACAAAACTCTCCCTGCCTCCCCAGAAAGCAGCAGGGTGTCTGATTTAAAAAGCCACCCTATTTCCAACATTTTTAAAAAACACTTTGTATACAACAAGGTAGAAAATTCACCAGCAATTCAACGTGGATGAGTGCAAAAGCAAAAATATCTCTCAAGCTGGATGCAAAAAAAAAAAGCACCCAAATTCCCAAAACTGAAAGAGATACTTACAGGTTGAAAAACTTTATTCAGGTATGAAACACTGCTTAGAACTCAGAAATATGAAAGATAATGAAAACATCTTTGCTATTATAGTAAGTGGCTTTTTTACTAAAACAAATTTTTATGTATTCATGCCACGGTTTACTTTAATTAGTCTTAAAATGCACCTTTTTTTACACTCAACCAATATGATATCTTACAACTGATAAAATTATCAACAACAATGGTAGGAGCTAAACACACACCCAAACACATCCTTTTGGTACCATGGGAAATCATCCATCAACATTCAAGACAATTCCGTGTTTATCTGATTTGCTGCTTCATTGCATTTTTTTTTTTCCCCCTGGTTCAGACACAAAGTGTTTTTCACCCATGTTCATTTAAACGATCCAGAAAATATCATTCTGTTTTCTGCTCCCAAAATGGCCTAGGCAACTAGTGATTTTGTTTCAGCAAACCATTTAACTTAGAGCAGTAGATTTTGTGTAGTTTCTGTTTGTGTATTTTCTGATTAAACCCATAATTGCATTCGATGTCCATATATTTTCATTTTAAACGAGAACAAGTTGATAATTTTTGCATGTTTTAACTAATTAATGTAACTTGCTGGAGTTTTATGGTTTGCAGCTTTTTGCATAAAAGAAGTTTGTTTCTTTTGAAAAAAAGTCTACTCATAAAGACACAGAAACAGGAATACTATTATATCTTTAGAAAGAAACTTGGATAGTATTTTGAATAATAGAGTTGCAAGATTTGGCTGCCTAGTTACAGAAGTACACGGTAGCATTAAAATACTTATTTGGGAAAGATATAAGATGAACTTATTTTAGAGCATAAATTATGTAACCCCAGTTGCCTAAAGCAGTATCAGGATATTCAGATTTCCAGCTAGAGAGATCTTTGCTCCAATTACATTACATTGCTCATAATTGTTAAAGCATTACCTAGACAGAAAATAACCTCTGTGTTCCATATATGGCCACATGCATATATTGCATATCACCTGCTGACAACAAGAGTTTGGACTTAACAATCATGAACATCAGGTTTTTTTACTGCTTTTTACTCACTTGCCCAAGTGTTCTCTAAAATGGCTGATAAGAGACACCTTTTAAACAGCATTCAACCCCTCTTCCCTAAAATAATAAAGCTTTGTTTCCCTCTTAAACGATTTTGATGTTTATAGAAAGCAGTCTATGCTATGAATTTCCCTCCTGCATCAATTATCCACTGGAATGAAACAAGCTACTGGAGGGAAAGAAAAGAACACACTTCAGAGTATTCCTCCACCATCTGGTCTTTCATAGAGATGCTGTCAAATCACCTTCACTGAAATACTGAGATGTATAGAGAAAGTGCCAGGTTTTGTTTTAATCTTTGCCTGAGATTACCATGAGGAAATCACAGAGGGTTCATCAATAGATAACTCATCTCACAAGTCTCCTCTGAGTGCATGGGATTTTTCTCCTTTCCCACTGCTGAAGAATGGCATATTTGTTGAGAACATTGTCCTTGTGACAATTACATGACTAAAGCTTGTAATAACATTTAAATAATAACAGTAGGGCTCTGGCTGTGATTCTTTTAAATATCCAGAATATGGAGAACTGGGCCAGGGCAAGCAAAGCAAAAATTGGTCTTAGAGATTAAGATTACAGAATGTTATTTTTTTAATGTGTTTCAAAATGGACAGTTAATGAAATGTCTCTCATAAAGGCCAGAAAAAGATTGGGAAGACAGGAAATCTGAGGAAGAACAGCTGCTGTCAGTATGAAATCATTCAGAATGTCTAAGACAATGCAATATTATACAAAACACTCTGAGATGATGCTATGTTGTAAAACTGGAAGAAGCAAATAAAATGTAGAGCAAACAAGTACAAGGCAAGGAACACCTATAGAACTATTTCAACTGTTTCAACACATTAAATTGGATGAAACAATTGCCTATAGCACATAGAACAAAGTGATACTTAGCATTCCATGAGTGTTATTACTATGTAACAACAGGATTGCATTAAATAGTCAAATTCATGTCTCAGTTATAATTCTGTAAATCTGGGGTGAACCTCATAAACAACATAACCCCAATTACTGTGATTACATTTAATTGACTCTTAACAGGCCATAAGTGTTCAATCAGCAATGATAGCTACTTGAAGATATCTGCTAACATACAGCAGGAGTTATAACATATAATAAAGTGGTTGAAATGTTACTGAGAAGAGATTAGGGGAGGACACAAATGTACCATGGGCCAAATCCTTTAGGTACTATAACTAAAAAGACAATTGTACAGGAAATTAGCTTATTTTTGGGTTTAGCTGTTGTTTTTGGAGATGCAGCAATCACATGGTGATTGCTACCATTCTTTAGGAGGCTTGTTGGCAAACGCATCAGCTTTGACAATAAATCGACAGGGGACAGGCAGAAGAGGAGTTCAAGGAAATTTTCCCACCCCAAAAATTACTTTCTTACCTTCCCACTCACTTCCAATAGTCAAATACATCCTTCTGCCTGATTCAGTGTTTCTCTTTTGATTGCCAGTTGTCTTTTCTCTTTTAGGTAGAAAAACCCATAAGTGGATTCCAGACCACCACGTTCCAGTAACTCACTCATCATTTCACAGCCTGCATTGGCATTACAGTTCCATTCTTATTTCTGTGACAGAAACCGTAACAAGAATAGGATTGGTAAACCAGGAAACTGTTAAGATGGTGATTGTAATGAGGAAGGAAAAAAAAAACCAAAAAAAAAAAGCAATTTTCCCCTATTCTTATACTCTAAAAATTACACTTGTGCTCCTGCGATGAAATCAGTGATGTTGGTAAGAAGCAGAAATGTCTCAGAATAATAATTTATGAAAACTCCTCTTAAACATAGACACATATGCAACCAAACTGATTTTTAATTAACATTTTCTATCGGAACTCATGAGCACAGTCAAAGTGTTAGTAATGTTAAACTTTCTCCAACGAAAATTCAAAGCACAGCATCATCTGTGAAACTGTTGCAATGGAGCAGAAACAGGTTGAGTATTTTTTCCCCAGTGCAATTTTCTGCCTTAGTGAGGAAGCACACATTAAAAACTGGTTCATAGCATTCCAATATCCTTTGTAATATTGTAAGTCCTTTTAAAGCTGGTGTGATGCTTCTTATATCTTTTTTTTTCCAATGTTAACAGAAATTATTTTCAGCCTAAAAAGTAATTGGATGTTATCTCTATCCTGTGGTTTTTCACTTGAACTAGTGGACTAGGCCAACATACTAACAAAAACCAGCTTGTAAGAGAATCAAAGAAGGATGTGTGATAAACAACTTTGCTACAAGTTGGACCATCTCATGTAGCGTAGAGTTTTCCCTCTGTTAATGAGAAACAAACCTTCTCACTGGTTCCCTGTGAATAAAGTGCACTGCTGCTGCATGAACTCGGTGTGTCCTGTCACTGCTCTGTCCCCAAAACTGTGACATTCATACACTGCCATTCCCCCCCGAAACACAGCAGTGAATCAAGCCAAGCATGGCTGGATAAGAAGGGTTTTCTAAATTTAAGAAAGAGATCATGCACATTTGAATTACCAGCAAAGCAGTTTCTTTCACTTACTGTCAAAAGTTAGAAACATCCCTTCCCAGTCAGGTAATTAGCAACATGAAAAAGCAAATACCCCTTTAGATATCTACAGCGAGTCTCATGAAATGTGAGATGTCCATAAAAACAAAATATCAGATTCAATCACCACCTTTTAATTATTAACCATATTAACAGGATTTTTAGACTTCTCTTGATGCATTCTTAAAACAAAAAAGGATTCAAAACAGCAGGATTCATCAGAGAATCCAGCTGGGAAACATGGAGAAGATCATGCTGCACCATTCATGTTTTGAAACTCTGTGTTCTGAAGTAAGATGCCTCCAGCATTGATTTTGTGCATGTAACTCTAATTTATGCCTGGATTTTGCTGGCTTTCCTGAATTAAAAGCTGTTCTCCCTAGGAGCTTGATCAAACACATACTTTTGTAACCCATCTCTATGACCCCACAGAATCAGTGAGCATACAATCTAAAAAGGGTTTTGAGCTACTCTCTCCCCACCTTTATAGTTTTGCTGATGATTTCTCAGATGATAGGTTACCAACACAGTTGAAAAACTACCTAATCGAATCAATATATAGTTGATATTTAGTTGATTATATAGTTTTTATAGTTGATATCAATACAGAATATCAATAAAAACTTATATCTGAGTTTTATAAAAATACTATCTTACCAAATTAAATATTTGACTCTTCAGTATCACAAGTTATTTTTTTGCTAATATTGAAATCATCCATCTGATATCTCTTAAAGCTTGCAAAACTGTTATATTAACTGCTTGATTTTTTCAATTTCAATGCATAATACTTCGTGCCAAAACAGAAGGGAAAAAAATACAGTGGCTTTCAAAACATTAACTCCGAAAAATACTTAAATGTCTTTGTATTCTGTCACCTCCCCACACTGCCCTGAGCAATTCATTTGGAAAATGGCATCTGTTAGAAGTGTGAGGAAAAAAAACCCCAACAATGGATTTAACTGGCCTTATTTTGGAAATTACAACAACATTCAGCAGCAGGGAAACTTGGAAAAAATTATATTTAAGATGGATGATGACATTTTTACCCCCTTGTCTCTTTATTTTCATTTCTTCAGGTATATTCACCAGAGCTTTTTGGAAAGCCTGGAAAGAGAGTATGTAATATTTCAATTCCAGTATCTATCATAAAAGCGAACATTCTTTATTTTATTATATATTATGATCTGTTATGTGTACACAAAAGTCTTTTAGAACAGATTTTACCTCTCCTGAAGTTACGTGTTACCTCTCTTAACCTTAGAAAAGCTATATGCTCTGTATCTCAGAACAAATAAGAATATATGACTTTGGAAGCACTGTAATTAGAAAATTAGTGGTTTTAAACCCAGAGGCACTATAAATAATTACTGTTCTCTACATGTTTGAAAGTTTTATTAATTTTTTGGTTTAAAGTGAATAAATGCATGGGGTTTACCATTTCAAAGCTATATGAAAGTATCTTAATTTTTGAATAATTAGTCACCTTACCCAGACATGATTTCTCAAAGAAAACTTTCTGGAGTAAACATGTTTAGTGCAGATGCATGATAAAAGCAATCTTAATTTAAGGTGTACCTTAAATATTTTGGTAAACATGGAAACAGAGGAAAAGCTATTTGAAATTAGGTATCCTTCACATGAAAGCCATTAATAAACCACTAATATTCTGCAGTTCTTGCTTACACAGAAATAATATTTCCATTATATAATGCTAGTGA
This sequence comes from Geospiza fortis, assembly GCF_000277835.1. Classification (NCBI taxonomy): domain Eukaryota; kingdom Metazoa; phylum Chordata; class Aves; order Passeriformes; family Thraupidae; genus Geospiza; species Geospiza fortis. The sequence goes on along the minus strand of NW_005054486.1, from coordinate 324,255 downwards.
AGTTAGTAAGTGGCTTATTACATCTGGATTTTATTTATTTTTTTGCTATATTTTTCATTAGACTGTGACTTTCACATGTTTCTAGAAAAACATTAGCCTTGCAGATGCTATCCTGAAACACAGACTGTATTACAAATAGAGACAAGAAGAAAACAAAATGTATGCCAGAAAGTAGATTTCCCACTCTTCTGTATATGAAGCTATTTGATTTTAATGACTTGCATTAAAAAGACAAAATTTCATTGAATGGAACAAGGAACAAACTGACAAAGATATATTACCAGAAAACTCCTGTATCTTCACAAGTGCTATTTCACACTAGTCTGCCAATGTTGTGCTCTGCAATTCTTTAAATTAAAAAAAAAAGTGATAAAAAACGTTTTGGTGAATGAGCTGAAACAATTTGGAGCAGGACGTTTACCTTCATAAGGTTTTATATATTCCTTTTAGATGTGTGAAGAGCTGTGGTATCTTGCCACACCTAAAGACAGGCTAGACAAAAAGGAAAAATTAAGATAATTCATTTGTAATCACTACAGCTTCTTTCAAAAACAAGATTGACTAAGGTGAAGTTTATTATTTATGCCATTTCTGTAGCACATGGGTCAGCACTTTCTGATTATATTACCTGCTGTTTAGAGAGATGCATGATACACCATGAAAAAAAAATGGAACTGTCAGAACCTGTTGCTTTTATGGATTTTTGACCAATGTATCAACATTGCAAATACTGCTCCTCTAATGGAATCTTGTTTCAGTACCCTACACAATTAAATAAACACAGGCTTTGTTTCTTCTTCTCTCAAGAGAGTTAGAAGATTGAGACATCAGAAATTTAAATCAGACGTCTTTAAGGTTTACACTTGCATTTTAATATTCGCCTCAATGCATCCTAATGCCAACCCAAGGGGGAATTTCTTACCTACACCATTTTAATGTAGGTCTCCCTTTCCCATGCTTTATGCACTCCAGCCTTTTAAATTCACTTCAAGGGTGACTCGACAGATTATCCAGTTTACTGCTCCACTCAGCAAGATCACTAGAGTTGTTCTCCTCATTTGTCTGCACTTCATCTGAACTAGAATAATGAACAAGAGCTGTTTTTCTCATAGAAGCTGCAAGCTTCTCCAGGCACATTTCATAGAGTTTAACGTGTCAACAAGATTTTAAAAATAACTGTTGTGATACAGAGATAAAACAATCCTAGAGGAAAAAAAAACCCAGAACTTGTTGGTTAAAGACACTTTTCTACAAATATAGCCCAAATGTAAGAAACACCTTGCATGAAAATTATCTGTGTGTTGCTGAAAAAATGTTTTATTTAAAAAAAATATAAAATATTTATAAAATATTTTCTCATGTTGAGACACTCAGAAGATCTCTTCTAGTGTCCTTTCACCTGTGTGAAGAACAGTTCAGGGAAAATTAGTGGGTGGTGGAATAAAAGTTTGTTAATTAATGAGCCTAACTTCCAAAACTGAGTATCACGTCCTCTTTGAAAATAATTGAGAGCATGATTTAAGATTTTTTTTCAAGGCAAGGCATGAAAGAGAACAATTGCATAAAGTAATTCAAATTGCATTTAATTTTATTTTCATTTGGGAGCACAAATAGAGGAAGCTCTCTATCATAAATGGCTACAGGACAAATCATTGAGGTTTTTAGAAAATCATGCAGAGGAAGAAGATTTTATATGTTGCTCTTTTAACTTCTGAGTAACAATAACATGACAATATTTATTTTGTAAAACAGATGAACCAGGGTGGTCATTAGATTAGCCTTTTGACACCCAATTTCACTATGAAAGAAAAATCCAGATATTTTTAATTTATTATGAGCATTATTTCAATTGTGTTTTTTACATGCTTCTTTTGGTTAGAGAGAGAAATATCTTGTGAGTTTATAGGCATCAAAAAGAGCCAGATTATATCCTCAGGTGGTTCTAAGGAATACATACCAGCTCAATCAACTGTATTTTTTTCTCCTAGCATGCTAAATAAATATAAAAATTTCTACAAATAGAGAGATACAAGTTTACTTTTGAGAATGAAGGTTTTACTTGACAGGGAAAAAAATAAACTTTTCAAGTAGTTACTAATTTGACTTTTCTCTGAAGCCCATTGGTTTACCAGAGATTTTACCCAGAAGGTGTTTTTAATGAGCTACTCGGAAGATTTTTTTGTGCAAGAGGGGTTTAAAACAAAGGCAATTTGTCTTAGGAATTCACATCTGTTTTCTATACAGTAAGACTGAATCCACTTAAATATTTATGTGTCTTTCATATTCCCTTTTGGCTAGAAAGAAAACGGGCTAAATTTACCTAAAATGCAACTTTCCTCAAAATCTGGGTTTCAGCAGTACCTAAGTCTCTTGTTCCAATATCTGTTCAGAAATGGTCCCCTAAATTCTGAGTTAAACACTGTGAGAGAGCACATAAAAGATAAATTAAAAACAAAAATTGCAGTGGAATCAAGACAAGCAGACAAAATTCAGTAGAAAAAATCAAGCCAAAAGAGACATTTCTGGCTCCCAGGACACTGTTGAGCTGATTCCCAAAGAAAACACATTTTTAATATTAATGTAGATGCAGAAAGGGGGACATCTGGAATAAAAGCAGAGGTAAAAAGTGTGATCTATATTTTTTTTCTCTGTACAGGTTGCTAGAGAGAAAGAGTAAAAACAGATATATTGACTGACACAGAAGTTTTCTATTTTACCCTGTTCTTTTTCCAACAAATTTGAGACAGGAAAGCCACGCTAAGACAATTCAAAACCTTGCTATTGCTCTGGTAGCCTGAGTCTGATGAAGATCCACTGGCTATAACACCACAGAGCCTTTCAGAAAACCATAAAAAACAACTGAATTTCCTTCTGTTTCAAGTTCAGAACAATTCAGAGGAGTCTGACCAATACAAATAGGAAAAATTTGCCTAAATATTATTAGAAAGGAACTTCCTTCAGTGGAGGTAGGGATCTTCTGCACATGCAATTAAAAAAAGAAAGCCATGAAGCCCAAAGCATTAGAAGAATATTTTGGAAGCATTATGTATCAAATGTTAAAATTCATATTAAGCAAATTTACCAAGCTGTAAAAATTAAGGAAAAAACTCCAAATCATGCTGATTCATTAAGCTTTGTGAATATGCATGACAATTTAATTATGAGAGACTGAAGGAAGTAGTCATACCAAAAGAAAACAAGCCATACAGATAAATTGCTATCAAATTAACATCTTTAGCATTTATGGTATGGACCCGTTCCGTTTCAAGTTTACCCATGGGAAATTCTTGAAATTTTGAAGCCTGAAGAGAAGATAACAATTTTCAATGCATACACACTGTGAAATTTTCAAAGATAAGGTGTTAGTTTTGCTTCAAGTTTTCCTTTGTGTTTTGGAATTTAAAAGACAAAAAGTAATTTGTCTTTAAAATTCAGTAATCCATAAACATGAATGGCCTAATGTTTGCCACATTGAGAAGAAAAAGCCTGCAGTTCAGTTTTTGACAAAACTTGCAGTAATAGTCAAGCAGCAGGATTAGTTTTGCATGAAAGAATATTATAGGAAGCTAATAAAATTTAGTTAAAATTCTTAAAGTCTTGTAGATAAAGCTGGTAATATTACTGAGATAAAAATCATTTAATAAAGATCATTTAATTAGGAGCCAAGAATAAGTGCATTTTTTTCTGGATTTTTTAACAAAGTACACACTAAATAATAATTTAACCTTTTGCAGTTTTTCAAATTTAGAACATTTGGATATCATAAAAAGTAGAAATAAAATTAAACTTTACATGTTGGATTTTTATAGCAAATAGAAATAATCAGAAAGAGGACACCTAATCCTATATTTTGGATCTCCTTAAGTCCTCTGAGTTTCATTTGAGCAGCATGAGTCTGAAAATATGACTAAAATTCTGCGTGTTACCACATTAACATATTTTCTTGATAAACCATGAGTAGTACCACAATACCTGAAACTTTTTTAAATGGCTAAAAGTTATTACAATTATATGCAAGTAGATCATGTATTCTAGCAAAAAAGCAAATGGGCAGTATGAGAACATCATCTGAAGTACAGAGAGGACTTTGCAGTCACACCTCCATAGATGTGGAACATCATCTGAAGTACAGAGAGGACTAGAAGTATTTGCAATCACACCTCCATAGATGTCGTGGAAATTACTAATTTGCCAAAAAGTTTATTGTCAAGAATGAAATAAAATTAACCTAGTGCTAATCAATTAAATACTCCAATTATGTGATAAAAAACACCCCAGAAAAGCAAAGTCATAAATGAAAGGCTTTTGCAGTGCTAGAAAACTACAGCCTGTGCAAGAAAGCATATTTGATCCTTTGTTTGATTTAGGG
>NW_005054486.1:284464-319876 GCF_000277835.1 Geospiza fortis | reverse complement strand
ACCAAATATTCTGAAAAGTTTTAATGGAATTGTAAAAGATCTGTCAAATGCCACAGGAAAAAAACCAACTTCTAGATGTACTTTAGCAACATCTGATTTTTAAGGTGGTGGCAGACATGTAGAGACTCCACCTGTGACCCTACACATTAATATCAGTATCCAAATATCCCAGACCAAACTGTCATTTGATATTTATACCATCAGACCCAATCTTATAAAAGTAATACATATGCATAATCCAAATAGATTCACGTAAATACAAGTAATAAATAAGTTACAATGAAGAAAATAATAAATTAAATTAAATCCCTATGGATTGGCAATAAAAACATCATTTTCATCTCTGGATAGGTGTTGAGATATTTATGGCATTTAGACTGCAACTGACTGCGCACTCAAGTAGCTCAAACCAACCTGATCAAGCTGCTCTATTGATTTTTTTTTTCCTCATCTTCAGACAAGGTTTGCTTCATTGGCTTTGTTCCATATCATTAAAAATTACTGGGTGATATTATGGTTTTTTTCATCATAATGGTTATCAGCCAGCAGTTCCACATACCTGGGATTAATCAATACCCCAGTTTCTATTAAATCCTGAAGTACATTAGTCTTGCCTACTAGAACTAGATGCTAGGCTTTATTATTTACCCTCACACACCTTGCCAATACACAACTAAGGATAACAGTGTTACTCAGAGCTTCATCCTTGAGATGCTCATCGATGCTTGGTGAAGCCAAGAACAGATGATATTTCTTAATTCAAATCAGAGAGCCAACACAGGCCTTTGCTTCTCCTGACCAGCTTAGTAAAATGCACCAAATGATTCTTTTGCTGGCTTTACCTGTATCATTTGAGACATTGTCAACTGTTCCTCACTACTTTGCAGTGCCCATATCTTTTTCTCACCTTGTCCTTTTCTGACCCTTTCAATTTTTGATAAAGAAGCACTGTCTTAATTTCCCTGTTTTTTTTCCCAGTGAGGCACCCCCTGCTTTGCTTCTTGTCCTGCCTACTGTGAGGTTTTGACTGAACTCAACATACCTCTCTCACCAGCTCTAGGACATGACCATTTTTATCACCCTTGGAGCTCTCTGAACCCAACGCATTCACAAAGAGAAATAACACACCCAAAACTGGCTCCAACCTCTAATGCAGACAAGGCTACAGGTGTCTCACAAGAGCTCTTCTGCTGAGAATCCAAAGCATTCTTCTACCCCTCCTTCAACTCAGTCTCTTAACTGGAATTTTCTACTAGGTTGTATTTCTCTCAGGCATTGTGTATCAGCAGACAAAGAAGCCCTTTACATTTTGTTTAATGCTTGTGTTTCTTTTAAGGTCTAGTGTTTTTGTACTATAAAACAAAATGTAGTAAAATTTGATGAGTAGAATACAGTTCAAGTAACTGTCCACCCAGAATTCCTTCTAATTTAGTGCATAATTTTCTCAAAATTTGTGCAGTTAAGTACAACTGGTCTGCTCCAAACATTCTGACACAAACGTTGAATAATAATTCTTGCATAACTACAAGATTAGGTTTCTGTATTTATTAGTACTGGGTTTTAACCCAAAATTATTCTCTATTTTTCCTTTAGGAGAAATGCTTATGCCGATTTCTAAAACCTGAACAGGTGTGGAAGCCCACTTCATGTTCACTGAATAGCTGTACTCTTTCTCTCTTGAAGGAGCACAAAGAAAACTGCAACCTTTACCCTTTGCTTGTTCCTCATGGATTCTAGCATGCTGTGAATTCAGCTGTACATTTATTGCGAAATACAAGTGTCTTCTACAGCACTGCTTCCAGGCACCTTTTAATAGCTGAAGTGTTTGTCTGGGGAGGCACTAGGCCACAAAGAGTCCTGTCTCTTCACCTCAGCACTTAAAATACACTTTTCAACCTTAACCTACACTACTTGTGAAGTTTGGTTTAATTGTAAAGATGCACGTGAGATCTAAGGAAATAATTGTCTTAAGAGAAGAGAGACTTCATTTTAGGAGTTAGTATCTACATGAGTTTTATAAACAAAATCCAACTCTTACTAGCTTACTCTTACTTACATAGACCTCTCATTATCTTCCAAGTATTACCAAGGGCTCCATCAAACTTGCTTTATACTAACCAATTAGGCAAAATTTTAAAAAATAAATTACCATTATTTTACAAAAGTATTGTTAAGTTTCATTGATTGATACTTACAAAGCAATTCCTTCCACTTATCGTTTTCTAGTATTTTAACTTCTAGAACTTTATTCATAGCTTATGTTCGTTACTATTCTTCCGATACAAATTTTAGTGACATTTATTGATATATTTTTATTTTAAATATTATCAAAAAATATAACAGTACAGAAATGTTTTTTTCAGAAGTAAAAATGCTTGTGAGGCTATTTTATAGTTTGCATTTTTCTTAACATTCTGCAGTGCAGTAACTAGAGTTCTTCAATCTCTAATTATATCTACAGACATTCCGGGTAGTTGGAGTTAATTTTGGTGACATTTAAGAGACAATGTACAAACGCTGAACCTCTTAAACCACTATGAAAAATAACCTTTCATATTTTGTATCCTATAATGTATCTATATGATCCATCCTATAATCTAAGGGGAATTTTTGGACCTGGATGGGGTGAGGAGTGTCTAACTTTTCCCATCATTTGTTTTCCTTTGAGATATTCCCATTAACTGATTTCTATTTTACTCTGATTGATGTTCTTTGTAAGCTCTACTGTCTAACTAGAAGTTCACCCTCTGGAAACAAAACTAATTCAGTCAAATACCCCTTCATCTCTCTTGTTTTAAGATACTGATGCTTAAGATCTATTTGGTTGGTTTAAAGTTTTAAAACCAAAACTGGATGCTCCAAAAACCCCACAACCCAGCGGCAATATTTTTAAGAAGTACCAGCCATGGCTGCATGGACACTTCATAAAAACCATACAATGACTCTTCTAGTCAAGATGTTTTACCATGTTGATGTAACAAGAGCCTTAGCTGTGTCTTTATCTATCCCATTCCTAAGTAGGTTGTATGACATTTATAGGATGGCCAAGATGGACACAGATATTTGGCTATATGGATGTATGTTTCTTATAACTGCATTTTTTTCTTTATTTTCTATAACACCAAGAAATGAAAGATTTAACATTACTAGAAAACATATTTATGGGTATGTGTTTTAAAATAACAAAATTTCAGAAGAAATACTTTCAGACAACCAGATAAGAAAAAGGTAGCAAGAAATCACATAGCGTTCATTAGAGAGAAAAATATGATGCAGTTTTTAATTTGCAACTATCTGTTGCACTAAGCTATAAATTTAAAACCAGCACAGACCTTCAGCTGAAGATATCACTTTGCTGCAGGCTTCAAAACAAGGAAAATAACTGTTGAAAAGAGCTGAAGGGATGAATTTATTTTTTTTTTGTAGACAGACTGTTCTTTTGATTTGGTGTCCTGCTAATAGTATCTTCATGTAGTGCACTATGACTTTGTTTATTTGTAGCAGATGTCTATCTAGTGTCACATTTGACCTCAGATTTATTGCAAATTGTACCTACTAGCTTTCATCCTTTACAATGAAAGGCTATAAAAGATTCATTTTCTAAATCTGGATTTGTACATCAGAAGTTACTGAAACTATTGGTGAGGAAAAGAGGAAAGGTTCTTGTCAACATAGCCTTCCTCTGTCATCACAAACCCAAGGAAGGTGTTTAGATTAATCACAGCAAAACAGAACTTTTAGAATATATATTTACTTCTTTAAGGCTCCCATAAATCATGATCATCATGTGCCATGCCTGTGTGCCCTTGATTCTGACATAATCTAATCTTATAACTCAGACTCCCCAGAAAATAACATTTTTTTACATTTTTTCTTCTTACAGATGCATTTTCCTGCCACTCTCCAGGTATACAGCTGATTTGAGTTAGGGTGATAGGGTCATTTCAAGGTCACCCAAGTGGATTGATTAACAGCAGGATTTGTGTGAACTCTAGGGTGCCTATATGTGTATTCAGAGGGCTTTTTTAAAAAAGGTGGTTAAAAGTAGTTCTTAAAAATATTTTTTTATTAATATACTTACATCTTTGCACCTTTTAGAGTGAACAAATTATCAATTAACCAATTAACAATCTGCATCTCAGACTGATGTACATTTTTCTTATAGTCTGAACTTACATGTTTCAGCTACACAACTCCATGAGAATTTGAGAGATTTCTTCTCTTTTTGTTACAATATATCCCATTGGTTTGATGTTGATGGCAATTGTGAACTCTGTTTTGGCAATATCATGACCTTCCTCATATTCCTTGCATAAAGAAAAAAATCAAACCAGTAGCGCTCTATTGAGAAAATTAGACCCTCAGTAAAGTCTATTTACTAAGTTAAATAAACTTAATTTATCTAAGTCTGCTAGACTATTTAGCAACCTTACTGTAGAGAATGTTTTTATATGGTATATTTAGGAACAGAAAAAAATGGGAAAAGCAGGACATGCTTAACCAAAAGCACACTGAGATTGTAAGTTCTTGAATGTATATTGTCCCATCACCCAGCTCACTTTCCCGAAGAAATAATTGATTTTAAAACTTTTTTCCTTTCATTTATGTGCTCACCTTCTTCCCAAAAGCTTGCAATCACTGGTATACCCTTCTTCTTCATCAGCCACGAGCCCAGAACCTGCATTTGGAGTAAGTGGAATTCCAGTTTGCTCTGACTGTGGGTATTCTTGACAAACAGCTTTGCCCTGGGCCCTGGACCTTGGCTTATTCACCAACACCCCTTAGAGTGCTCGAGGAACCTGCCAAACCTCAGGCTCAGTGCTGCAACCCATCTAGATTGAATTTTCTCAACAGCTTGACACATTTCTTCCCAGCAGCTCTGAATTCTTCAGTGGAAATATCGTGACATTGTTCAGAAGCGCTCGCTAGCTGAGCTGAATGGAGTAGACAGAAACCAAAGGCAGCAACCCCACAGGAATTTGAACAGAATAAAGGCCTCTAATTTATGCAGAGATTAAAGTATGACTTGCTAGGAAGTCTAATTCACCAAAACAATTAGGATTTGATTTTATTCTAGTCTGCAGCAGTGCCATTACCTTTCCATCAGGCTACAGAGACGTTCAGCAGAGAATTGCTTTTTATTTTCCCTCAGAATAACAATTGTTGCATTATGAGTTGCTTAAATATTCATTCAGGTTCAAGAGGTGGGAAAAGTTCCCAGACTTAAAATAAAATCTGATGAGGCTCCTTTCATTTTTGTGGCAGGGTAATCAAAGATGTAGGGGAAAAAAAATAAAAAAAATCAACTACCTGACTGCTAAAGAAGGGCAGAGCCAACAGTGTGAGCCAACACAGATCCACAGGCTGAAAACAATGGAAATAGAAACAAAATGGAAAATAATTATCCCTGACTTGTTCATATTGTTAATTCATTTTCTAAAAATGCAGCAAAAATTAGGCGCCTATAATTTTCTTGCTAATTGTAGAATATTAAACCATTATAAAACAAAATGGTATCTTTTCTCTTGTCCTAGGTTCCAAACTTTACTGTTGAGACATAGCTTTGCTTGAAGGCTAAAGAGGCACACTTCATTTAGTATTTCAGGCTTGATTCTCCCATTGCCTAATACCTTTTGTGGCTGTTCACTTCAGCTGAGCCTGATGTTATTCAGATTTTCAGCCTGCTCTCCACTGATAAAAACAACTCCACTCAAGATCCTGCCCAAGATTTACTGAAAAGAGAATGAGAATGCTCAAGAACAAAAAAAAATTATTGTTCTGGTAATAAAAAAATCACACATTTAGAAATATTTCGTTCTTGGTGTTCATAAACAATCTCTAACACTGGTCTGGTTTAAGGATGAAACAAGTTTCTGTGCACACTGAGTTCTGTCTGGTAATTTTTTTTTACTGTGATATACTCCAACTTGCACATAATATATTTGTTCATCTAAGAAACATGATGAGTTTCAGAGAGAATTCAAACCAACCATGTGTGTCACACCCTTTCTCAGTTTTATCTCATCACAACCACTGACAAGATAAAAAGTGCAATTCCAGAACAACACTAAGCACACTAGAACACCTGAAAGGAGAAGCAATCTCACAGTCAGGGAGCTGATGAGGAAAATTCACTCTTGCTTTTCCATCTATTCTTTTTTTTTCCCTTTCTTTTTTCTTCTCCTGCCTCCAAAGGGCAAAGGGGAAGGGGAAGAGCAAGAAGTAAAACTGACTGCTAAGAAGAGAAGCATGTAAGCAGGATTAGTCTCAAAGTTGAAAGGAATGGAAAATTTTCTCTTTCTTCCACTCACAGTCTCTTCCTTTTCTTCTTCCCTGGGTTTTCCTTGTCCCTCTTTTCTCTCAGCACAATCCACCTTCAGTATACATCACTAACACTGCCAGCTCCCAATAAACCTCCCTTTTTGCCTCAGTAACAATTCCTCCATCAACTGTGGTCATGATGGCTCCTCCACACTCACTTTTCATTTATATCATTTTTATTTCATTTAATTTATATTCATTTATATTTTTCCTGGGAACAGAGAAACAGAACAGTACACAGCTAGGGGATAGTCTCACCTAAGTTTATGTATTTAAACCAGGCTCATTAAAAACCAAAACAAAACTGGCACAAAAACCCCCCATCTTCACATTATATTTAGTCATCTATATTCTCAGAGCCATTTGAAAGAGGGCTGGGGTTTAGTACCTCATGCCATCTATGAAAGACAACAGATTAAATCACTGCTTTGCTTTAAATAATTTGGGGTTTGATTGGTCCCGCCATTATGCTTAGCAATTAGGAGAGTTATAAATTAAAGAAATATAAAATGGATAGATCAATCACAATTCAGTGTGTAAACAAAGTGGGAGTACTTATGATATAATTTACAGAGTATTCAAGACATTATAACGTTGACAATTCATTCAAATGGCAAGGAATGTAACGAAATGTGAAAATAGCAAAACATCAATCAAGTCTCGAAAAGACTGCAGCTGAATAAAGGGAAACCCATTAATTTAATCTCATTTGGCCATTTTTCTCCTCTCTGAAAGAAAACCACAGAAAACTACTCAATGACTTCACAGGGCACAGCAGTTGAAAAAGAAAGAGGGAATTAACCAAAATAAGCCTCCCAGGGAATCTTTGAAATAGATGATTCTATTTGATTCCTTAATTTCTTCAAATTAACCATGTCACACCTCAGTATCTGGAGATATTTTTAAAAACCTACAACATTCAGAAAGGAGGATCACATAGCAGTATTCCTGTTTTAGACCAAAAATCAAAGACAGCCTTATTGATCCAGGCAAGTGTTTGCACAGATATCATGTCAAGGCTGGAAACAGAGCCCACATCTCTTTTTTTTCACAATATGAGTTAAAATAGATGCATTGGTAACTTTTTTTCTCATCTAAATCTTCACCATAAAGAACTGTTTCAAATAGACTTCTCAAAAATTATCTTTGTTAAGTTGGGAAATCAAAGATTGATAATCCAGGAAACAGGAGAGCTGATGTTGTCAGTTGATGTTTTCAGCTATATTTTATCATTTTAAATGAACAATTTGTACCATTTTTGCTTCTCAGACATGATTGTATGCAAGAAGAAGAACTTAACCAGTACCTACTGACAAGGTGGAGCAGGTGTCCTTTTTCAAAGAGGTCTGCAATAAAATGAAAGGAAAAAAATATCGAATACATTTAAAATTATCACTGAAAGTCACTTGAAAGCCTACATCACCACCCTCTGATACAGAGAAGAATGTAGACTTCTGGAAATCACTGCTAGCAGGATTGTAAGAGAGAATCTGAAAGTCTCAGACCATTAACAGTCTCTGCACACAGTTTAAATTGTTAAAATTCAGGTTTCACTGAAATCATGGCATTTCCTAACTTTGGAGAACTTGACTTCCCAGTTTCAGTTTTTTGAATGTTGTGGCTACTGATATCATTTTTAAAAGTTTAAAATGGTATTTAGACCCCATGCCATATTCAATAGACTACCAAAGCCTGTACAAGGTTGAATGAGCTGGAGGTATGACTTTTTTCAGTGTCCCACCATAAATCAGCAAAATTCACACCAGGGGTTTCAAATCTATGTGGAATTTGACCCAAGAAAGAGTATCCAAGAGATGGCCTCTTACAGAAGGTCAGTTACCTTTTTCCCACTGTCTCTGGATGATGCAGGATAGATCTTTTGCACACAGGTGTGTACACCTGCTATCCTGGTGTTTGCAGCTCTAGGCAAATCTGGGACCTCTGGGCATCTTCTCCCACCTTCCAGCTGTGTGTGTGTGCTGATGGAAGCTTCTTGACCACAGCCACACAGTTTTATAATTTATTTTTTTAGTCTCATTAGTATAAGCCAGCCACAAATTTTCCTTAGTTAATATAACACTATTTGATATCAATTAACCTTACCTGGATGAAGATTTTCTGGGAAACCACTAAAAAAAAATTGGCTTTGGAGTCACTCTTAAAACACCATTAAACAAGAAGCTACGAGCCTACAAATAATTTTTGTCAACCAGGATAAATTTACTTTCTTAATTTTCAATTTCACTGTGCTATTTCAGCATCAGAATACTCTATGGTCTTTCACATGATCTTATTAATATTTAAGCATGTGGAGCATCCCAAACACAAGTGTGTAACTCAATCAGCCTAAAAAAGAACTCCATTTATCTGAACTGAGATTTCTAAATTCACAAACATTTTATCCAGCAAACCCTCCCCACACCTCCACTTTTTAGCCATGCAGTTGGAGCTACAAAGATGGCAAATTACAGCTCTGCTAAGAGGTTTGGCTTGGGAGCCCTTACTACATTTTGGCATTATTTTTCATGTTTTTCAGGTGGCTATAAGAAGTTTTTAAGGCATAAAGAATCTATAAAATTTGTGTATCAGTAGAAACTGCTGCCAAATGAGGAATTTTTACAGATTTTCAAATATGATTGCTAATAGAAGAGAAGCTGTGCTACCATGGCTATTCCTGAAGGAAGAGAAATAAGAGAAAGGTTAGGCAAAACTAAATGAGCTTCTCATATGAAATTTTATTCTTCCCTCATTCTGGGCCTTTTTATCAGATAAAACAAATTGCTGACCTTGAATGCCAGTGCAGAAATAGGCCTTCAGAGGAGAGACTGAGTAGAGTGGGCAAAAGAAACAACATCAGCCATGAAACTACTACTCACTAATTCAGCAGAAAGTCAGAAATCATCCCTTCCTTTTTGCAATATTAAAAGAGATTATTTATTATTAACAAGTAAGGAGTAAGTGCCATTATGTTCACTTGTGTGGAAGATTTCCATATTGTTAATAATAATAATGATAATAATAATTGTAATAACAACAACAACAACCCTTATACTTAAGTTTTTTACCCAGCATTTTTTTCTTTTGGGTTCCTATAAAAACTGAGAGTTTAGAAATATGAAAGTTTAGAAATTTTTTTTTGACAGAGGAGCAGATGATACTGCTATGGTATCAGATGCACAGCAAGATACTCCCAGTGAAGTCTGTATAAAAGATATTTCACTATTTTCTTGGAGTTACAGGATTTCATAGAACAAAACGCTGACCTACTGTGCATTTCGCCATTTTGTTCATGTTGAACTTAAAAATTTGCAAGAATTTAAAATACTAGAGGAGACAGAGCTGATTTGAATACAAAGGGCACTGCCACTTCATTTCCTAGCTCTGAAAACCAACATTGGGTTCTGCAGCATTTTTATCATTTTTCTGTTGACTGACACTTGGAAACACCCACTTCATTCCTAGCAGCTTCACTCACTGAATCACTTCCAATTGAGTTGAAGAAAAGTGCACTGAAAGTCCATAGATGAAAAATCTTATCTGACTACTGTGTGACTCCTTTTTCTTTTTTTTTCTGTTCTTTTTTCACCTTTTTTTAAAAAATCCATTCCCTGCACTTCTGTCAGACTCAGAATGGTTTTTATAAGGAGAATGTGCAATTTCTTTCTAGTAATAATTGTGAAATGTGTAAGGTAATTTCAATATTGTTTGATTTCTCTACTCATAACAACTTTTAGTGTGCCAATCTACATGCAAAAATGTTCATACAGCTTTCATTGTCTGAAGTCATACTTAACATTAAACTGTAAATGGAGTGGTTGTCGACAACAGATTTTTTTTTTTAATAGCAAATGCAACATATGCCAAAGCCTCAACAAACACAATTATCCAAAGTTGTTAAGTTCAGTGTTAATTTTCCATACTCACAGTGCCAGAAATATGTTTTGAGTTTTCTTGCCACATTTGTGTACATATACAGCATGGGAAAAAATAAATACATTCTCTTTTCAGAAGTAGAAGCAAATAGGATTCCTCAACAATTAAGAAACTGGAATCCATTTGTAAAATCTATTAATTTTGTCCATCTATACAAGCATGTGGTGGGTTGAGAGCTGGCCAAATGCCAGTGCACTCACCAAATTTATTTGTTTGTTTTCTGCTGTGAGATAAGGATTAGGAGAAGTGCAAAAGCAGGCTCTAAACTTTAAAGGGTATAAATAAAGTTTCATTAAAAGAACTAAAAGAAGAATAATAAGAATCAGAATAAACCTTTAGAACGCTTCTCCTCTCCCATCTCCTTTCTGGTATTTTCAGTCAGCTTACCACTTCTAAAATAATCTTTCTTCAGTCCACCTAGGGAGAGGAGTCTCTCCTGCCATGCCATGGAGATTTTTCCACAAGAAGCAGTCCTCTCATGGTTTTAATTTTCATGAATGGCAGCCACCCAGAAACATACAGTCATTAAATCCCTCCCACAGTTTGGTAGTCTTCCCACAACTACCAAACATGGGTCATGTCAACTCATCCTTTAAATTGCTCGATTTTAATTGCTTGATCAAGCAATTTTAAGGATGAGCTGTTCTAGCATAGAAACAAAAGTTCTCCTCATTTATCTCTGGGAACAGAGGTTTTCTTCTTCTATTCCTGAGGCAAAACTTTTCATTCCTCTCATCTTTCTCTTTCTATTCAAGCTTTTCATTGGATCACAGCTACTTCAATGTCTGCTTGTTTCAGCACTGGTGTCTCTGCTCATGGCTGTGGTTAGAGCGCTGCAACCCCCCATGAGTTACAGGGGAAAAAAAGAGTCTGAGGTCTCAATCATCTCTTCACCATAGCCTTACACATTTCAGGGCAGGGTTAAAGATCTCCTTCCATCTCAGATTTGACTCCTTCTTCCCAGACCTCAGTGTCTCCATGTTATTCTCTTCTCTTCATTTCTCCTTTTCTCTGATCCGGGAGAAGGGTAGGGGGGAAGCTCCTCTCCTCTGAAGAAAACAGGAAGCAAGAGAGGTTTTAGCAGTTCTTTCTTCTCTTAAATATAGTGATGTGTAGAGTTTTTCTAATTGGTTACTTGCCATATCAATTTTTTAAAGCCAGCCAGTAACTGGCTCTGCCAAGCACACAGGAAGCTGTAATGTTCTCTAAGAGAGAATTACTTACACATCTGATGTTCTTTTTTTACCTTAACTAAAAACCAAAGTATTCCAAACTACCACAAAGTAGTAAAACTATAATCCTGACAGTCTCTTTTTACATATAGGTGACATATATATATATATATATACACACAAAAACATTGCCAACGACACTTAAAACTGAAAAAAAGAGAAAAAGGTGAGGGTCCTGCTCTACTAGTGCAGCCTCACCTCGAGTACTGTGTGCAGTTTTGGAATTATGAAAAGGATATTAAATTGATAGAGAACATCCAGAGGAGGAAAATGGTGAAGGATCTGGAGGGAAAACCTCAGGAGGAGTGGCTGAGATTTGTGTTCAGCCTGGAGAAGAGGAGACTGAGGGGAGACCTCGTTGCAGTTACAGCATCCTCGTGATGGGAAGAGGAGGGACAGACACTGATCTCTTCACTCGCATGACAGGATTTGAAGGAAAGCCATGAAGCTGAGTCAGGGGAGGTTTAGTCTGGATATCAGGAGAAGGTTCTCCACCCAGAGGGTGCGTGGGCACTGGAACAGCTCCCCAGGGCAGTGGTCACAGCACAAAGCCCAGCAGAGTTCAACAAGAATTTGGACAATACTCTAGGTATTGTCCATATGGTGTCTTGGGGCATCCTGTACAGTCAGGAGTTAGACTCAGTGATCCTTGCAACTCAGCATTCTCTATGATTCTATATAAGCTATTTTTTTAAAAGATGCTTTTAGAAACATGAATTCACAGATTTTAATGACTATAGTCTTTAATAACCGTTTTCTGTATTCCATACTGACTCCAGAAGACACATCACTACTGATGTGACATAATATTGATTTTAATCTGAGTTTACTTTAGACTTTATAATGTAGCTTCAGAAATCATTATAAATAATGATTAGTTTGAGTGTGCATTATTTGTGCTTTATGGTCATTAGAGTTAATGGGACTTGGAATTATTTAATTCCTGCTTTCTTGCTTATCTTGGATGTTTCTGTCCTCAGGCCATCTAGACAAAGAGATATTTGGTCCTCAGAGGGCATTGTTCCCATAAAAAGGAAGCTGTCAGTGGTGACACTGCAAATGTGCACAAAGCACCAATCCCCATGTCTGTGCCTATTTTTCCAAACATAAAATTCAACACAAAAACCGTGTTTTCAGATCTGAAGACTGACTTACATCTTTCCTCCTTCATTTCGTCCTCACGCTTGGATAATTCTCATCAGGATTCCTCATGAGTGAAAACAGAGACATGCTTGTTGAGCCTTTCCTGTGGGGATTTCCCAATAAATTGTGCAGGACATCTCGTATTCTGAGTGCTGAACAACAGGGAAAAAAAAAAAAGATGAAAAAGATGCTTGCCATTTTCTTCTCAGGGAATTCAGAAGACTAGTAACAGCGTTACACTAAGTTTGAGATTAATCTACAAATTTAAGCCACAGAGACACTGCTTTATAGATTGTTTCTGCTAGAGGAAAACCATCAGCAGCTGTGGAAAAAAAATCCACATTTCACAACTGCAACATTTTTGACTAGGTGACAGAAAAAGAGATGAAATAAAACTGTTTTGTCCTGATGTCCTCAACTTTCTCCACCACAGTGACAAGTTTCTTGTGCGTTATAAAACTTTGCCAGACATTTCAAATATTTCTCTTTGCAAACAAACACATGCTCTTGTTCATCCAAGGTTAATTTAAAATGAGGAGAACACCATGAATAACAAATACACGAAAGTCACTTGGGTATGGCTTAATCCTAGCAATCAATTATATCTCAATGACTCTTAAAGTAATAGCATTAAGGGAAAAATGGAAAAACATGTTTGGACAAGCTGGAAAAGAACTGAAGCCTTTACACACAAATAGGCAAAATTGTCTATTATTAATCAGTCATCTATGTATCCATGCACCTCAGCAAAATACATCCCATGTGAACTGAGCAAGATCAAGCAAAATATTACTTAAAAGAACACAAACCTGGTAGTGACGGTGCTCTATATTTTTCCCTCTGAGAGCTACAAGAGAAATTTTCATTTATTGGGTTTCAGCCTTGGGTTTTAGTCTTGTAACTCCAGTACAGACCCTCTTTTCCTACAATGTGTCTTCCCTCTTAACTGAAGCCATTTCTGATATCTCAGCCTCTCTGATATACCTGGAAGGCATTGCCATACATTAAACCAAACCACTCTTAATTGATTTTTAAGTCTTTCTTTTCCAAGTAACAAAAGTTGCATTGGATGGATACACCCTTGACCAAGGGAGCATTTTGATGTACTTTATTTTGTTACCAGAGGGGCAGAAACTGAATAATGTAAGCTGGGAGTGTTCACTAAATGTAATAGTTTTCATTCTTTGAGTTTTTAAGTCTCTTAATCTTCTCTTATTTTGAAAAAGCCTTATTTTTTTTGTTTTCATCTGATCACGTTGTGCAGCATAAAGATACTATGAAGAGTTCTGTGACATCTCCATTTGTGATCAAACACTGGTCTCAGCAAGTGTGGCCACAGATGCTCCTATGAAGTTTCCACACAAAAATCCAACTGTATGGCATTTTTCTGATTACAGGTATTGCCATAGTCAATATTATGGACATAGCTCATGTACTACAATAATCTGCCATTCTAAGCCCTTTCCAAACTAATAATTTCCTTTTTTTTTGTTTTAGTATTAATAGCAGCATCAGCTCAGAGAATCAGTTTACGTGTAAATCCCAGGAAACTGGGGGGGAATTTATCCCTATTACATTTCTCACAAACACTTTATCTGCCTTTCCAATTAGTGTGTTGTTTGCATCACACTGGCACTAGGGCTCCTTCTATCTAGCATAAATATCCCAGAAGAGGGAGCAGATATTAGTGGTATCAAAACCAATGAAAGTGAAACAATTTGCCGTGTTTTAGAGTAGCATTAGAATGCATAATAGACTTTTTAATAACACAAAGTGAGACTGATTTAGAAATCTCTAGAATGGCATCTGAAAAGGACTTAAGAGAAGCTGGTAAAAACAAATGACAACTAATGTATCTTTCACATTGGCTGTGGCAGTGATTTAGTACCTTGTCTGTGATGCTAAATATACATCATAAATCCCTCCAGCAGAAGCGTTATTATATTCATCCATCTCTACCCCTATCAGCCAATAATTTCTCCTTTCATAAGGTTTACTGTATAAAAAGGAACTCATTATATGAAACAAAATATAGGCTACAGCCAGTGATGTTACATTAACCTAATGAGGATTTTATCTCAAGAAAGCATCTTGGACAGACCCTGTGGTCGTGTTTTATAGTTAAATCCTATTTTTATTGAGTGACAGTGGGACTTTTGTGGAAGATAAAATGATACAGCGGTCTTTATAAACCTACATCAAGTTTTCTCCTTCAGTATAAGCTATTGCATACAGTTTATTAGCAATATGAATTGGAAAGAAAGCCCTTGACAGCTTGTAAAGGAAAGGACAAAAGGAGACATCATTTTACTGACTGCGACCATATGACATAATTAAAAGATAAAAGCAAACAGAAAGGGAAAATTAATATCAGTGTGAAGAGGGTCTCCATTTTAGTCGGCTGACAATAAAAATTCAGACAATTCAAACAATTTGGTGATTTTGAAGCACCTAGTGCACTGTTCAGCTCACTGGTAATGATAATAAAGCACGGTGATTGGGACATGCTCACTGCCTGTACCTTCACATGAATTCAGGGCTCAGCCTGAGAATAATTCAAATGGTGAAGCACTGCACTGAGGATTAATATAAAGAACACTACACATCTGAAAAGTGCAACTGTCCATCACAAGAGTAAAAATCAGTGGGCAAGATTCAAAGTGACCATGGTGCTACAGTTTCAGATGTGGTTGGTGTTTTTTTTGTTTTTTTTTTTTATAGTTATGGTATTTGAATTAAGTTATTCAATCATTAACAGTCACTGAAAGTTCCCACCATTTACAGAGATGTTGATGAAACTGTTATGATACACAGTATTATTAAAGAGGCAAAATTCCATATTTTGAGGGATTTGCAAGGCAAGCTTTAGCAAAAACCAGGAAAAGCTTCACAGTGAGATAAACCGCCATTTTATAATGAGAAATTTGAAGATTTTACTCAGCTTTAGTGGTAGAAAAAAATTTAGAATGGCTCTTAAAATATCCTTGTTGCAAGTAGAGGGGTTAGGAATGAAGAAATAAAAAAGGCTGTTCAACAACTGGAGGGAATGAAACTTTGGCAAGCCTGTGTTTCACTTATTCAATTAGTAGTGTATGCTGATTTATCTTTTATAGCAGATATATACAGCCACCCATTTAATCTAACACAGGCTTTGAATGCACTTTATAATTGTATAATTTATCAACACTTAGCTATTTGAATAATAAAGCCAGCTGATTGGTTTTAGCAGAACATCGATTATGCGTCACTGCCAACATCTCAGTTTTGAGAAATGTTGTCTTCTGCTGCAAAGCATTAGCATGTCTTATTAGCATTAGATTTTTATTACAAGGGGTGTTTTGACACCTCAGTTCTTTTTGTGAGTAGCACAAGAGGAGTTAAATTCAAACAGGAATATTTGTGTGTCTGTGTTACCTCCAAAACCCTGTAGTGACTTGACAACAGCTGCTGCAATTTTTAGAAATACATTTAAGATTGTCTTAACTTTAAAACTTTAAAACGTGAAATGTAGTATTAAGCTCATCAAGAAATCTCAGCAACAATTTGGATAAACTTTTTTATTAAACACTGATGGGAATATTATCTAATTTTGTCCATCAGGAAAAACCAGAGCTTTTACTGACTTAGCACTACCTGAACAATGGAAATTGGTGTTGCTCCCACGTTATAGAACCCATCTTCACAAGGGTTTTCAGAATGATTTACTATTTACCTACTAAGTAGTACTATTACTACTATTCCTTGAAGAGTAACTATTACTATTTACTATTTCAGCTGATGCTAAGTATCTCTGTTTACTTTTGTCACAAAATTTTATGGAATATTGCGCAACACACCTCAAAAATAAGGACAAGAAGTGCGGTTTATGTGATTCCCACTGAGGGGGGGAGATGTCAGACTTCTTTACACGATCCTTTACATCACAGAGGTCAGCTAAAACCAGTGAGGTAATTCACATTTTGTGCATTATGTTTACTGAAGGGTTTTTATTTTATCATTCAGTCCTATGACCTGAGTGTCAGGGACCCCCAGACCTGCATGATTTTAATTTTCAGAGTAGCAGCTTGCATTAGCAGGACTTAGGGGAAATTCTCTCAGATTTATACCAGAGTACCAGAGACTTCTCTTGCTGTTACCCACCACTGTTTTGGGACTGTAGCAGTGAAATTATGCAGTGAACAGGAAGGAATTTGCCAGCCAAACTGAATTCAAAACTAATTACAACCACCTGCTACATGGGAACTTTGCTCATGTTCTAAGAGAGGTGAAAAAATGTGCTGTCTTTTTGAATGCAATCAGCAATAATGGGATTGTACTTGCTGCTGGCTTAGACTAATAAATGGATAAAAACAAGTTTTTGGGGATTTTTTTTAAGAGAGAAAAAGAAAACTAACACTGCTCCCATAAGAGAGAAAAATCCTTAAAAAATCAATGCAATAAATTAAATTAATGCCAATGAAGCAATGATTTTTGCATCAGAAAAGGTAAAAGGAATAAAAGGAAAAAAGGATAAAAGTGCAAACTAGCAGCATAAAAAATAAAAAAAAAATCACACAACAGGGCTCAAAAGATTCTTTAAATCACTTTGCAAGCCTTGTATTAAATTCTGAGGTTTTTAACTCGTGTACTGATTGTCCATTCCAGTCTTTAGTTGCTACATTATTTCAAAGCTGTTCAAAGCGTGTAGACATCTGTGTTGTCCTGCAGACAGGGGTATCTTGGCAGATTCCCAGAATAACTGGGAACAATAAAGTTCGGAGCAAGAAAAAGTGAGCATAGCAACAATTCCTTTTTGGTCCTGCCTCTTTGCTGCACGTTGGGCCGTACAACAAACCAGGTAATTGCTACCTGAAATAAGTGGAAGGATGTTAAACAAAGCGTGCCTGATTTGGGTTCAGCGAGCACACTGCAGAGCTTGTCAGCTGTCGGTCAGACAGCCAAACAATTCCATCCTGGTTTGGATGCTTTTCTTAATGCTCCTGCCACTTACTCAGTGGGAGCCCTCTCTGCATCACTGAAGCTGTCTCCTGAGCCCACAGCGATAAGTGACCCTGAAAAAAACCCCAGGAAAAGATGATCCAAATATCAGCTGAAGCTAAGGCATTTCAAGAAACCCCCCGGGGCGCCAAATTAAGTAACAGATTTGGAATTTCAAGTCTTGTTTTTGCTGTGATGCCCTGTAGAAGAGCAGAGATTTCACAACAAAACCACCAAAGTGCTGATATATCTGAAAGGTGTGTGTGCAGACATTATGCCCTTGTGCATCTATTTTTTCCTCTCCTTTTTCCGCTGTGATACGTGAGCTCAAAACAAACAATCACACTAACCAAAGAACAGGTGCATAAAGCAAATACACATTAAAACCTTCACATTTTATAACATTTGAAGAGTAAAGAACACAAGAATTATCCCATTAAGAACTGGTTTACCAAGATCTTTCTTGATCTTTCTTTTGTAACAAAGAACACAAGAAAAAACCCATTATAACACTGGTTTATCAAGACCACAGTTCTGAGAGAAGCCATAGAAAATTCCATTTAGGAATAGCACACATTCTCAGCCACCTCCTGTGGTACATTTCCCTTTGGGTTTTCCCATTTTTTGGATTCACAGCTGTTGGATTTGGGATGTTATGGGGTTTGTATACACATACTGACCTTAGTATCTACTGTCCATGCATTTGCAAAATCGCCTTTTGAACATCCTCATTCATTTGCTTTAAAGTTTACCGACTATAAACTTGTGTGTCTCAGAATAATCTGACACACATCACTTTGAAAAATGGTATTTCATTCTGTAATTGAAGATCAAGCTGTGTTTTAATGAACTCCTTCATGGCTAGTGAGAAATTAACTATTACCCCACCTATGTATTAAGAAATTCATAAGAATTCATGATCTTTGGGATATAAATATTTAAAAGTAAATGGCCATTCCATTCCAGGTTCTTCTGGTTAAATTTAGGGATTTTTCTTGTTTTTAATTTAGGAATTTTTTTTCAGATTAGTTTTAATACATTCATTCAAATAGATTTTATTCCAGTCACTTTGTACTGAAAATAGGTAATTCTGTGTTTGATTTTTTATGAGGAGAAAGTTGTTAGCTATGTTTCATAGAGGGCTGTGACTAATTTTATATTATAGCCTTGGCTAATAGATAATTAAGTGTTTCACTCAAATTAGCTATCACACAGCTAGAGGCAAAGTGGGAGGAAGCAAAAAACTTGGATTTTGCTATAAATTTTGTACTACCAGCTTCTGAACACCTCTGTGAAGCAGCTGATAGGAAATGCTACACTGGATAAGCATAACTTATGTTTGCATTTTGTTAATGGTCGTCTCAGAAGCTTAATTAAAAAAAAAATAAGAGAAGCTTAGTAAAAAAATTGACAGGCAGAGGAGGAGGATCTTTCACAGACATAATTGAAGTTGTACAGCACTTTAAAAAGAGAATCACCCATATATCATCACGATTGCTTTACAGAAGCACTCTCAAAACTTTACAGTGATACATTAGAGCAGACAGCCAAGAAAGAACCATCTACATTTTTCTTCTATTTATCTGATAAACAGATACTTCTTATCAGAGCTGAAGGACATACTGTCTCTTTTGTCTCACATCTGCTATTTGGATCAAGGATACTGCAAGTTTGTTTTTATATTATATTGACATAAGCATGAGGAGTTCAGCTGAATATAGAAAGTTACTCTGATGGCAATATACAACTTCCTATTTATTCAGCAGATTACATATTGTGCTTATTTATCATGCATTTTCTGTCACAGCCTGGTAAGTTCTTCCCTAACTCTTTACTGGTCTTCTGCAACTCATAATTCTTTTCTTATAATGTCTAAAGACAAAATTTGATAAGTTTTTTGATTAGCTTCTTTACTAATTCTTTACTGGTCTTCTGCTACTCATACTTCTTTTCTTATAATGTCTAGAGACAAAATTTGATTAGTTTCCTAGCAGATACAATGGATATTTAAAAATTAAATGGGGAATCAATTCACCAAAAAAAGACACTGAAGCAACACGAATCAAAATGGAGGCCAACCATCATCAAGTGTTCACTTACATCAAATTGGGAGAGAAACACATAAAGAATATGGAAGCAGATGTCCTTCACTCAGTTTTGGCAACATGGTAATTTCTGCCTGCTCAAGAAGGCAGCAATAATGCACATAGGTGAAATCCTCTCTTCCAGAATAAGTGTACAGAATTTGCAAAACCTCAGGGTTTTAAGGTTAGTATATTATGGAAAGAGGTGTCAAGTTTTTGTGTGGTCAAGGTCAGAATCATGTCTATATTTAACCAGCAAAATATTCTCTGAGTCCCTTTTTGCTTTCTGTACCTTCATTTGCAGTCAACAGCTCAGTAAAGAGGAATCCAAAGTGCAAATGCCTATTTGTCAACTCTGCTCGTATGTATCTCTGTTCTACCTTATCCTGCTCTGGATATTTACAGAGACAGACATTTTCTATCAGAAATATCTCAAAACTTACAGCTATGCTGTAATTATAACACAAAATGAACCATACAAGATTCTGTTAATGAGTCTATAGTTCTATAATGTGGGAGCAACACCAAAGAATGAATTTTGATTGTTCATGTAGTGATAAGTCAACAAAAGATCTGATTGTTCCTGATGGACAAAATTAGATGATATTCTCATCAGTATTTAATTAAAAGTTTATCCAACTTATTGCTGAGATTTCTTGATGAGCTTAATATAAGAACATTTCATGGTTTAAAGTTTTAAAGTTAAAACAATCTTAAATGTATTTCTAAAAATTGCAGTAGCTGTTGTCAAGTCACTACAAGGTTTTGGAGATTACATAGACACACAAATATTCCTGTTTGAATTTAACTCAACTTGTGCTACCCACAACAAGAACTGAGCTGCTAAAACACCCCTTGTAATAAAAAACCCTTGCAGGGAGAAGAGGTGAGCACCTCTCCACATCCCCTCCTCAGGAAGCTGCAAAGAGCCATGAGGTTGTTTCCAATGAGGACAAACACAGTGTCCTAAATCACTCCTCAGTGGAAATTCTTTCCTGCCCTTTAACCAGCTTGGTTGCCCCCTTCAAGGTAAATTCAAGCACCTCAATACACTCATATATTACTTTAAAGTATATTTTGTTAATAATACTCTTTATTCACCCCATTTTGTTTGATTGTACCCCAAAACCGACAGATTTAGTGAGAAGAGGAAAAAGAAAATCAACGGCACAAGTATAAAATAACAAAAATATCAGATTAGTCTTCCCTTTGAAGCTGGAAAATAAGTGGATTATGAGTGAACAATAAACTGCTCCTCTAGGAAATCAGGAGTCAGTAGGAATATAACAGGGAATATATTTCTGCAACTCAGGACTTTTAATCCTATTTAGATGACCATGCTTCAGCTGGGTAGGACATTTCAGGAAAAAAAAATAAAGAACAAGCCACAAACAAGCATCTTCAGAAATACAATAAAACATATAAAAGCTGTTTGGTTTTCACTCACATATGAATAAACACAGAAAGATTTGGTCTAGAGAAACACACCTTCAAAGGAGCACCCTCAACACTTTTCCTCCATTGAAAGCCTATTATCAAATCTGCAATTTAAGTGTTCTCTGTGGCCCCTGGAGAAAAAGAAAAAAACATTAGATAGATGTACAATTAAAAAACTCATTGTGGAATACACTCAGACTGTTACAGTTAGGCAATACAGCAAGCCATCCATATTTGAAAGCATGCAGAACAGAGTGGACACATAGGTGGCAGGGACAGGGTTGCATGCAAAAACAATTATTTTTAATACTTTTGTAGAGTGGGATGCACAACGCTTGCTGCTACATTTCAGTGATTTGCACAGCTGCAACAAAAGTAAAAAATATTGTGCAGAAAATCACCACAATTCTGGCTTTGTTTTCAATTTTTGAAGTAGCACACTGCACTTAAAGTGTGTACTTCATTTTCCAGCTGTCAGAGAAGGAAAGGTGATAATATTTAATTTCTCTGAAGTCTGCACAAGTGGACTAAATTCTTTTGAAATAATCCTCTGTTTTTCCATGTCATCAAATCACATGTTGTTATAGCAGAGAGAGTGCCTCTTTGTAGCACAGAGAGTGTCTTGGGGACAGAGTACAGTTTGCTATAGGAACCATTATTCACACTTTTTAAAATTTTTTACTTTTTTTAAAAATGCCTCTGCAATGTGACCAGCGTATTATCTAAATTTATTTTAATACAGCTCTTAAGAATTACTGTAATAAATGCTTTTGTAACAAATCTGCACACATTGGCAAAAGAGCTTTCTTTTCCTTGATCAAAGTATTAAGCTCCCATTAATACTAATAACAAATTTTAAAAACTTTTCTATTATGTTTTACAAGAACTCTGGGTGCTATACTGCTAATGCTCAGTTCAAGATTAGTTCAGATTGTGATCATTCAGAGAAAAACAGAGAAAGATCACAAATGTTTTAAGGGGAATCATCTGAAATCAGATGTTGGTTTCGTTAGAGATTACTGGCACAACATTCTAAACGCACAATGCCATTGACTTACATACTCAGCTGGGCATGAGGAAACACCCCTCATTGAAAAAAAAAAGAAAAAACAAAACCTGCTTTCTCTGTTGTTTTAATTGCAGCTGGTTCATTGAAACCGGCTGCAATTAAAGGCAGCAGTTCTAAGGAAGGATTTCACAGAACCTCAGAGGGGCTTAGGCTGGTAGGGACATTGTCCACTCCTCGCTGCTCAAATCAGGGCAAACTCAAGCAGGCCTGCTCAGGATCATTGCAGAACATCAGGAAGTTCTGAATCTTCAGGGAAGGAATCTCCACAACCAGCCCGGGACTGTTGCTTCAGTGTTTGACTGTGCTCTTGGGAAATCTTTTTTTCAGGTTAAATGGTTCTCGTATTTCAGTTTATTTGCCCCATTTTGTCCCTTCACTGGATACCACTCTAACTCCACCCTTTTGGCACTTGTTAGGAGAATTAAGGAGATGCAACTTCACATGCACAATCATTTATTTTCAGCATGAGAAAGAGTTGAGGATATTAACCTAGGAAATTATCATATTTCTATGTCTGAGTTAAAAATCTCATGATATACATAGAGAGCACTACAGAAGCAAACAGAACCATTGTTCCCATTAACAATGAATACATAATTGAAAAATTAATGGTATGTGTTTCAACCATAAGCAAACAGAGATTTTGGTTTAACTCCTCATATGTATTGCTTCCTAGTTAATGTTACCATGATTAAGTTTAAAGAAGTTGCATCTACTGGGCTTTAATATTTTTATGAGATATATAAACATGGGCAAAATGCACCACAGTTAGAATTTTTAATTCCATACACAGCTGAAGTGAAGCCACAGCACAATGCCAGGATTTCTATGATTTCACAGACATTTCAGAACTATCAGCTTACCTTGATGGAAGAACTTTAAGATCTGTATTTGGCTAATGCATGAAAATTCCATTTGTATTCTAAACATGGACTTTGACCAGAAACACAAAAAGAGCTGTCTCCAGATGCCAGCTGGGACAATCAAGAACCACTTAGCAACCTGTGGAGATTTCAATCACTGAAGCAATTGACAGGCTACTTGGATCCTAATTATTCCTGATACGAGAATAAGTTTTTGCAGCTTGAAATGAAAGAGCTAGTAGTTTTAAAAAAGAAAAAATAATCTAGATAGAATTCGGAAATTGTGCACTTTCATCCAGAAATCATTCATAATGAATAGGATAACATCAGACTGGTGACCTGTGATTAGTTGGACTCCACAGAACTTCATTTTAAGTCCCTTTGCTCTTCAACATCTGCATAAATGACTTGGACTGAGGGATGCTGAGCAAGGTCAGAGACGACACAAAATTGGGAGGAGCAGAATCCCCCAAAGGCAGAGAGACCTCGACAAATTAGACAACTGGACAATCACCAACCAAAGTTCAACAAGGAAAAGTGCCAGATAGGATTGGGCAGCCCTGGGTATGTGTAGACTGGAGAATGAGATGCTGGAAAGCAGGGCCACAGAAAAGGACCCTGGGGGTCCTGGTCCATGGAAAGTTGAATGTGAGAAGTTGAGTCTGAGAAGTAACTGATGCCATTTTGTTTGTTCAGAAGAGGAGACTGAAGGGAAAGCTTCATCGTAGTCACCAATTTCCTCGTGATGGGCAGTGATCTCTCCTATGATAAACAGTGACAGGACCTCAGGGAATGGCCTGAAATTATGTCAGGGGAGGTTTAATTTAGATATTAAAATAATCTTCTTCGCCCAGAGGGTGGTTGTGTACTGGAACAGGCTCCCCAGGTTCATGGCACCAAGCCTGACAGAGCTCAAGAAGCTTTTGGACAATGCTCCTGTGCACATGTGTGCCATTCTTGGGGATGGTCCTGTGCTCTGGCTGCTTCCCTGGGGAGCCTGTTCCTGTGCCCATCCATCCTCTGGATGAAAAACCTTTTCCTGATATCCAGCCTAAACATCCCCTGACTCAGTTTCATGCCATTCCTTCAAATCCTGTCCCTGGTCATGAGAGTGAAGAGATCAGTGCCTGCCCCTCCTCTTCTCCTTGCGAGGATGCTGAAGTGCACAATGAGGTCTCCCTCAGCCTCCTCCAGGATGAACACAAATCTCAGCCACTCCTCATGCGGCTTTCCCTCCTGATTCTTCACCATCCTCCTGTTCCTCCTTTGGATGCTCTTCAACAACTCAATATCTTTGTGATTTTGTGTTGCCCAAAACTGGATGCAGTACTCAAGGTGAGGCTGCACCCGTGCAGAGCAGAGTGGGGCAATCAGAGGTGAATAAAACATGTTTGAGACATATATACAAAGGAACATGTGAAACGTGAGACCTTGGAAATAAAAACTAGAAGTCTGACCGTGAGAAAAAGCACAGAACTTTTTCTTATTTCTGAAGAATAATACACTCCTGTAGCTATCACAAACAACCTAATTGAGGTACTAATTTCTCCAACCAATGCTTTTGGTCCTCCCTGAGCTTCGTGTTTTTTCAGCTTCAGGCTCAAAGTTTTCTGCTCTCATCAAGCTAAAATAAAGAGAACTGAGCTCAAATAAATCCAGTAATTGCTCCCAGACAAAAGCTACTAGGAAAAGAAATCTGCCTGGCCTTTACCTCCCCAGGCACAAAAATTAATGGCACAAGGAGTCTTTTCCACACCTAACAGCAGTTACTCTGATGAAAGAAAACCAGTAATGTTAAGTAGACTAAAGTAAGTGACTTTTCCTTCTGTTTTGGATAAACCCAGTCATACAAGAAGAGATAAGTTCTTGAGGTGCTTCAGGTTCTACTTTATACAACTGGGTTTTGAGTTTGTGAGTGATTCAGGTCAATGGCTTAATAATGTACTTGACAAATAGAAGTTCAATCTCAGCAAATCCACAAGAACATAATTATAGACATGCCATGAGGAGAAACAGCAAAAATATGAATCAAATTCAAACCAAGCACTCATCTTGTTTGCAATTCTCTTTTCAATTTTCCAAATCACCAGATTAAAGTACCACAAAGAGAAATTTGTGATGAGAAAAAAGCTTATTGGATCATATTGTATTTGTCCTTGGCAATATAAAATTGCTGTCTACAACAGGTATCTCAGTGTTTAGCTCTGAATGAGCAAAGAGACAGTTGCTACTGATCTACTGTGAAAGAAAAATACTTCTATTGAAATTAAAGAAAGAGTTGTGGCTTTATGTTTCATCTAATGTCTCCTTTCCTCAGCTTAATCCTATCTTTCACATCTCCTGTGACCTTCCCAAATATTTGCCTTGCTTTTGACTGGCATTTATCTGAAGTAAATAGTTTTCATCTTACCTTCTTACCTAATGAAAGAATTCAATAATTAAGCACGAAACTTCTTTTGGGTGCCTTTTATTTTTTAGGCACAGATGGATCTGTAATAAGTATAATGGCAAATGCAACTTTTTCTATTACCATAACATTTTAACAGGGGACAAATTATTAATTTGGAATTAATACCCACCAATACCTGTGCAAATTAAATTTTCCCAAATATACATTTGAATTTTTTGTGATCACATCACAGTGGGAATTCACAGTCATCTTCACCCAACCATTTATTTCTCTAAGGTACTGATTGCATTCAGTCAAGCCCACAGAATGTTATCTGACCATCCTTCAAGTTATTATTTTTCCATTAAAAATCACTTTTTAGGCTTGCACAACACTAAGATCAGAGCACCAAATGTGCAGTTACTCAAACCTCATTGATTCTTTCATAGAGTTAAAAAGGTTAGTAATGTGAGCTGTATTTTTGCAGCTTGAAGTTGTTAGATTTTCTTAAAGCAGCTTTTAATTCTACAATTAAAATATAGATCATGTTACAAACACACAAAGTAAGGCTGGCAAATTTTTATAATGACCACATAAATCATATCTATAATCACATTATATTTTTATAACTAGCATATAATTACTTTTCAACATCAATTTCCCCTGCTTGCAAACCATTTACTGAAGTAGCACTTGAATTTTAACAATCCAATAAAACACACAGATTTTATTGCTCATCCCACTTTTACCCTATGGAAGCTTGGCTCAAGGAAAAGGTGGTGTTTCCTCAAAGCAAAAACATTTTCCTCATGAGCACTATTTTTAAGATGGGGAGACTGAGACGAGTTTTTGCCAATGCTCACATTTCTGAGTCTCCCTCAGATGCTGGAAAATTAGTTTTTTTCTGTTTTTGGGTTTTTTTTTTCATTTTAACCCCAGTCTTCCAGAAGGGTATGTCTAAATCCCTTGCAAGGATTTTTTTCTCTCTACTGCATGTCCAAATCACAGAGAGTAACAGAATTTTATACTGAGTGTGTCTTTCATCTGTCCTTCTTTACAGATCTTAGATTTAACCACCAATTAAGAGGGTTTTGTTTTTGTAATATTTTTGAGCATAAGTGGAATGAGAGATTTGTAATGGCATGCTGTTAAAACTAAGAATACACAGTACTTTGAACATGATATTTAAAAAAATACCATTCCAACTATAGAAATACCAGCAATACTGATGAATTCCCTAATTTTTAGAGCCAAATAAAAAACTATAAAAGATGAATAGCAGTTCTTGAAGCATCAGTGCAATCAACAATACCAGTAGCTATTTTTCTCACTGAGATTGCTTCTGTATCCCACTTTTACATGCTGTTAGGCTAAGAGAAATGTTTGGGAATTAAGAGAGTTCCAGGAGCTCTGTAGAATGGAGGTTGTACCCTATGGGCTCAGATTCTTTGAACAGCTGAATTCTACTGGAAATAATTGTGCCAGCCTATACACAGGTGTATCCTCAGTCTGACCCACTTCTCCCATGTCCATGCAATATAAAGTATATAATATAAAGTATTTTCTGCTGTACCCCACAACATGTTCTGTCATTGTATCTCTACACAACTTGGCATACACCTACTGAGCCCTACTTCATGTCTCCTGCCTATAACCAAGCTTTTGTGACAAATCTGACCCCTGGGCAGTTTCAACCATCATCCAA
This sequence comes from Geospiza fortis, assembly GCF_000277835.1. Lineage (NCBI taxonomy): Eukaryota > Metazoa > Chordata > Aves > Passeriformes > Thraupidae > Geospiza > Geospiza fortis. Next base: position 292,723 of record NW_005054486.1, on the reverse strand, counting down.
ACGATAGAGGAAGATAAGGAAAAGGGTCTATTAGAAAAATAAGGGATGTTTTTCATACCCTCTTCAAAAATGGAAGCACCACCCTATACAACCATGACGAGACTAAATGTCCTTTTGCCAGCATTCTCCCATTACCTGGGAAAAGACAAAAAAAAAAAATCAAATCATGGAATAAGGGAGGCCTTTCATCCTGAGGAGGAGTAGTGTAATTCCACTGGGACTAGCTGCACAGCTCCTGCCTTAGTGAGAATCTCACATCAGAGCACTCAGCTGGAGAACCCTTGAAAACAGAGACAACCCTCATCAGCAATCTGCCAATAATATGATCACCCTGACAATTTTTACAACAGTGCTCTTGTATCTGGAGGCTTTACTAAAGCATCAGCTCTAGGAGTTAGATGTTTTGTGAGGCTCGCAGCTTTTATTTTTAAGCTAAGTTTTCAGATCTCACAATTCATGCACTAAAAAACCAGAAGGGACTGATGTGATCATTTGTACCCCTTGAACATCATTATAGGATTTCCCTTGACTTGTTCAAACTTGAATCAGAGAATTATTTTTGAAGTGAAAATATCTGTGCTAGAAATTCCATCACTGTACTATTTCAGACACAGATTTGAGAAGGTTGAGTTCATCTATCCAATTAAGAAATAAGAAAAATGAACGTGAACATTTAATTTTGAAAAAAAATGAGTATTTTTTAATTTTACATTTATATTTTTATTTGTTTTCAGGTGGATATAGTTAGGGAAATTTTATTCATAATTTTTTACTGTTGCTAATATTTTGGGTAAGAACAATATGCTTTATGCTTTTAAGAAACGTATTCAAAACTTGGCCGTGTGTATTAGTTCCTCTCACTAAAATATAGGTAAGAGGCATAGAAAAGATAAAGATTTTTTGAAGTCACAAGCTTTTGTCACCTTTCTGCCCTTATAGATTATCATATTGGCTGCTCTGGTGTTAACAAGAGAGTATTTTATTACTAGTGAAATTATTTTTAGACAATTGACAGAAAGTGGAAGAAATTTCAGACTGACTAGTTATATTTTCCTCATTCAAATCTAGCAGATTATGACAATAAAGAAATACTTTCTACACAGATATATGGTGAAAGATTAAAAGCACTGGACAAATAGTCACTGATTGAAAATGTTGCAAACAATTTCTGCAGCTTACATTGTAGGTTAAAGGAACAGATGTTAAAAGAAATCAAAACTCGCAAGTAATTTAATTCCTGATTTGAGCTTATGTAAAGTCAGGACAACATAATAAAAGCATTTGGTTTTTTTCTCTATATTTGGTCAATATCAGGACTCTGCCAGAGCCCTACTTAACAATTCACAAACTGATCCAAGGATCTTGAATACTGAGAACACTTTCTTGATAACTTTTGATATTTTCCTGTACATGTTCCAATCTCTTCTTTGGTCACGACTATTTTATATCAGGCTAGAAGAGTTCTTAGTCTTGTAAATCATGGAGCTTCCTGCATAGTTGCCTGTGATGGCAGCAGATTAGATTCTATAATGGTTTTTTATCCTCCACCACTCCAATCTTATTAATGAAGGATTATTGGGATATTGAAGGTCCTATTATTTTTAACAGTTAGTAAAGAAGAAACTTTTTTCTCCACTTTCAATTAACTGTGAACTTATTTTGGTGTGAATTACCCTTTCCTCCATAATCTGTCACACAACTGTAGCAGGTTTTCCTTACACAACAATTTTCATCACAAACTCTGACAATCCTTTAAAGTACAAATAAAACCTTAGCACACTGAAAATCCTTCTGATATTTTACCCAACAGAAAGAATCTTTCAGCCTGTGTTCTGAGTGTCCTTCTCAACAGGCTATCTCAAAATCCAAATTAATGCTATATGGGCACATGAAACTGCTGCTCAAACAGAAGGCAACACTTGTTTTGCTAGATTACATCAAAGTAGGATTTCAGCTTTTATTTTTGGCACAGCAAAAAGTATCTCGCTGATTTCTGATACAGTTAACTTCTCACATTTAGAGCTAAATTAAGGAGAAATCACAAGAGGAATACATATAGTATCTCTGTTGGTTTTCTAACTACTCAAACATGAAAAATTGCTTTTCATAATGCTAGACTATACTGTATCATCTCTTTCAACTTTATGCTCATTAAAAATATATAATTCAATATTTCACAGCACACTACACTCCCTTCTTTGACACATAACCTTTTGTAAAAACAGGAGGACAAAAATTTGAAGACAAAGTGATGAATCAGGTGTTTCTCTTTTGGACAGAACAGGATGCAATTCTTCACATATATTGGACACTTCTGATACCTAAAAGCTTCAGAAACAGCTGTTACAGATAAAAAACATGACTAATTTAAGCAAGTAATAATGCATTTCAATTACAGAGAATTTTAATTAATAAAGTCCGCATACTTGATGGCTTAACTAGACCTTATGTATCTTTTTTGTAACAATTAGTTTGCCATGGCAGCGATTAGAATACCAGCAGCTCGGGTATTCTAGTTATGTTATTGTAAGGCATTTATGAAAAAGTCATGCTCTTCAAATGTACAATATAAGGGCACATAATTGAATTAAAAGTCAAATTTAGGCTGAGGGAACAACTTTACACACAAGCCAAGCAAACTGTGCAATAACTGCAAATGTCATGCAAATATTAAGAATTATTGATCTTGGCTTTCCTTGCTAACTATTTTTTATGTATAATGTTTCATTAAAAGGTATTAAAAGAATTACACCTTCCTAAAACACATGTAACTGCTAACTTTGTTTTCATGTTCTCACTCCACTTTTCTTATGATGAAAAATAGTAGTCTTCAGATCAAGATGAGTACTGACTGGAAAGAACTTTCTGCTACTTTTGGGTCATTGGAACTATGTCTAGCTTGTTAAAAAGTGAAATTTGGTCTGTAGAATTCTGTTATATACGCACATGTAACATACTGTCCCAAGTTTCTTGCTTTTTTTCCTTTTCCTCCACTCCTGGAATTTGATCAAAGTCTGTATAAAACAATTCCTCTTTATCCATATGAGTGTGAGGTACATGCAGGAATACCTGAAGTATTTAATACGATATTGTTTTCTTTATTCCATAAAACCACAGAGCTCCATCATTGGTCAACAGTCTCCAATAAAACAGCTACTTCCTTTTACTTTGAAAAGAATGCTTGAAGTAAAAAAAAGGATCTGAAGTAAACACCTTTCATCTTGAATCATGGGCTGCCAGGAAAAAGAAACTTACAACAGTTTCCTTGAGTCTCTCAGTGCTGATTCACTTAAGGAAAAGGGAATCCTCCTGAAATGCCTTTCAGCGTTATGAGCTTTAATGATGCCTAGCACAGCAGTGTAATTAACAGCATCATTGATATATCACAATTCTCTGCTTTCCAGTGGCACAAACATGCCAGATTGCTTGTTAAAGGTACACCCAGGCTGCAAAAGTGTACCAGCTGAAAGAATCCCCGAGTAGCCATGTAATGAGGTGCAGACATCTGTAAGATGATTTCAGAACTCTGAATGGGAAGATTAAAATCTGGTGGTGCTGCAGATGTTTTTTATCACCTTCTCCTCAGCTGTTGTCACTGAAAATAGATCAGCCCTCCAATGAGGCTGGAATAACAATGGCTCAAACCCTGTTTTTCCCTTAAATGCTTTAGTGCATTGCTATCCCTAAATTACTCAAAGACGTTCAGACTAAAATAGCAGAAAAAAAAAATTGGTGAAACCTTTCAGAAATATTTTTAGACCTAAATATTTCTAAATACTTTTAGAAAAATCTGCTACAAGTGAGCATTTTTTGGCTGCTCTTCTTTCTGGCAGTACCAAACCTTCATGTATTGGCAAAGGAAGAGAAGAATCTATTCCTCATCTGAAAAATAATCACATATTGCATCAGTTGTGGCAGGATAACTTCTGCCCTCTTCATATTGGCGCTGTGATGTAAAGTAGTCTCAGAGCAAGCATGGGGCAGGGATGTAAAAATGTTGCCCAAGCAGGTAGGAAACTTTTACAGGAGTAGAGAAAAACCAAATATTATGTGACAACAAATAAAATGCCAGAATTCCCCAAGTTCCTAATCCTGCCCTCTCTCTTTCTGCTCACACAGGTGAAGCAATTTCCAACTAAATGAATTATTGACCCTTTTTAATACTGTAATGAAACATAAGCAACAAGACCTTTCTAAAAGAAACCACTGGACTCTTTCCTGCTTTTTCTCCTGAAGAAAGACAAAAATTGAACCTTTTTTTTTTTCAGCCCAGCCCCTTCACATTATTTTCTCCTGATTGCACAGGCCCACACGCATCAGCTGAAAGTAATGAAACAGCTTCATTTAGCTAAAAGCAAGAAAATGCTCATGATTGCCTTAAGCTATTCTTTGGTTGAGGCATGGGCAAAGAGACCCTTCAATTGCCAGTGCCAGGAGCTATCTGGACAATCACATCATAAATTTGTGGACTTTCACTTTGTAACCCATTGTGTGTCCCAGCCCAAGCACTACTTTGACTGATTCAGGATGTTATTCCCGAGACAGTTAAAATGCAGAAGTCTATTTTACATTAGAAAGTCCATTTTACGTCTGTTTTACAACAGAAATATTTTGAAAATATTTATAAAAGAAAACCTTTTCATGACAGTCTCTGCAAAAATATTCTAAGATTTATTGTCTCAAATATCTAAATTTAAAAGGACCAACCGTAACAAAGCCCCAGCCTATCAGCATGCTAGTTTAAATAATTAAGAAAGGAAAATAAAAGTAACTGGGTTTTTTTACTGCATAAAACTAGCTGGTTTTTTCTTTTTATTTTAAGGGGGAAGGGAAGAGAACAGCAATTTCTTACCTTCTATAAAATACTAAAATTATTACCTCTGATGATATCCCTTCAATTTTTTTTACATTGCATCCATCTCTCATATCCTTTCACCTGTATTAATATTTTTTTATTATTTTGACAGAATTTTATCCTCCAATGCAAGTTTCAGTTTGCAGAAGAAAAATATAAAAAATATTCAAAGCTGTATTGTATCAATGTTTCTATATTTTCAAAGGAGTTTTTCTTCATTAAATAAAAAATAAATGTCCATATATTTCAGGGGTTTGCACAGAACACTATAGACTAAAATAAATAAAAACCACAAAAAAATAAAATGAAGGCAAGTTTGCTGTTGTCCACCTCCACCCTGGATGTTACTTTCAATTTTTTAATGTTCTGAGACATGCACAAATCTCAGCAATTTTTAGAGCTGGGTAATTCATATGGCTTGGAAATTTCCTTATTTCTCAACAGAAGAGCAATAATGCAAATAAAGCTCAAAATAAAATCTTCTGACTCTATCTAACAAAATTAACTTTTTTGAAATAAAACATTCTCAAAGTTCAATAGTGATTTTCTGAGGCAGACATTTTCTCATAGTAAACATGCTTAATTTCTTTTTTTGTCTAAATCTACAATTTTATTTTATCTTTCGCAGAAGTTTCCCTCTCAAGAGCAAAAAATAGGCAGTAAAACCCACAAACAAGTTGGCCAAGGAATAGAATCACATATGGCTCCAGACTGCAGCACTCATCAGGGAGCTGGAGTTATATTTTGGTGTCAGAGGAGCAGAAAATGATCAGATAATTTACCCCAAATTTCAGTGCTGAGATATTCTCACTCCTGTAATGACCACAATGGAATTCATTTCTTGTATCACTGGGACTAGATCAGGTCTACCTACAGCACTATGACACATTTACTTACACCTCACAGCCTGCACATCATTCCTGGTTTATTCAGATCTATTTCCCATAGCAAACCAAGCAAACAAAAAACCCCCCCAAAAAACCAACCAAGAAAAAAAAAACCACAAAAAAAACCAAAAAAAAAAACCAAAGCAAAACACAAAACAAAACAACAGCAAAAAAAAAAAAATTAACAAAACCTCCAGAGAAAGGAAGTTAGTTAAGATTTATAAACCTGGTCCTTCCACTGTGTTCAAACTCAGCTGCACTGAAAGCAAACTTTGGTTTCAGGTATTTTTATTCAAAGCAATTAAAGCTCTACTGCACTTCTGAGAACAAACACGTACATATCAAAATACTTAAAACTGAAAAGAAAACTTTCCTCTTCACTGTAGCAAGCACTTTTAAATTGCTTTGCCGTTTAATGCTGCCTCAGTTGCACACCAAAATTAAGAAACCTACTTTCAGACATCCTTGTTATTCTTCACAACAATCCCAAAGATGTCTCAGTGAAAGCAGAGTTAAAGCATGCTTAGTGCTTTACAGGAAATCTGTTCCCAAACACACAGTCCAATTAAGTGCCAAATGATGCCTTCAGCTCTCACCCATGTAATCTATACAAGGCCACAGAGATTCTAGCAGCTGAAATTTAATGCCAAAAAAGAACATTCATTATTTGGCAAATCACAAATATACTTCTTTCCCCCGCCCTAATTGAGTTCTTCTCATTTTGAAATTTATCCCTATGCAACCAGTTGAATTACCAATGGAAAAAAAAATTTAAAATCTCTGTAAGCCAAGAACTGGTGAGGGGCATGAAGGATGAACATATTTTTATTGTGGGACTAAACAGAAGGAAAAATTTAAAGTCATTCCAAAGCAAGCTGTGGTCTAGACTCAGAATGCCTTCCCTGAGACTTCAGTTTGTGTCTCCACCAGCCACAGTTTTGATAAATTTCTTCAGCACAGATAGATTTACATACAAACACAGTAAGAGCACTATTTTGCCTCCAGTTTTTAACTCACCAGGGAGTCTGAAATATTTGCTGCCCACAGAACCAGAATTGAATTAGAGCACGCAACAGAATTTCTGCTTAACTGCTGACTGATCATCAAACAAATATTATGCACAATAAAAGTCAATTTCTAACATGCTAAAATCCTAGAAACTATAAACTCCTAGTCATCCCCTCTGTGGCATTTATAGTCTAGACACCTTTTTAAATTGCTTCTTAAACATGTCTTTTTGAAATTAGGAATTGCTGAGCTGTTGAGTCTTCCATGAGGTATCAAGCTGGATCACAGCCCTGACCATCCCTATTGCCTTTGTTTTTTAAAAGGGATTCTTCCAAATGTTGTGATGAGCAGCAAGCTACTCACAACCCGGGAGTGCCAAAACCCTAAAAAGCTGAACCCTTTCCCAAAATCTACTCTCCTTGATCAGTATCTGATCTCTCAAGCAGTATCTATCTTGGGCCTGGGCAGTGTGGAAGAGTTTCAGCGATACTTTAAATCTTTCAGTTTAGGATTTCCAGCATTTCACTTGGAGCTTGTCCTGGACTCTATTACATAAAGATGAAACACATCTTGAAAAACCACGAGTTTAAAAGGCCACCTGATTTATTTAAAGGTCTGCAAGAAAACAAAGAAAACTGCTTTGTATTTCACTATGTTGCTATGAAGGAAGCCTATGAAAGCATTGTTTAAAGGTGTTAAATAACTCACAAGGAGAGCTATTTTAACCAAGCAAAACCAGAAGAGTGTTCACAATGAAACCTGCCCCTTAGAAAAAAATCCAGCTTAATTTCACAGAAGTGCGAGTAGTAAATTTTAATTTAGTAATTATACCCTCAAGCACCATCTTTGAGTAGGTGCTACTGAAAGGAAGGCTGTCTCACTGCAATTTCCAGCAATTTCCAAGTATTCAACATATTCACTTTTATGGGCAAAGGCACATTTAGCTCTCAAAAGCGCATTTTAGAATTCCAATGTTAGTCTCCTGGTTTTTGTGTCCTGTTTTTTTTTTGGTTTTTTTTTTTTGTTTGTTTGTTTGGTTTGGTTTTGGCTTGTTTTAAAGAGGTTACATTTCAAAATAAGGAAAATATCACAGAAATATACTTATTTTAGGTAGTGCTACAAAGCCCACGAAGAGTATTGTTGAATAGATCTTACCTTTCAGCAAGAAGGTGTAGATTTTCATACCCTTATTCAACTTCAACTGCATTCCCTGTGTGAGTAAAAGGAAACTAGATTGGACCCTTTAGATGAGAAGAATTTTTTTTTTTAATTAAACACATCCTTAGTAATCCAGAGCAATGGTAAAACCAATGGGATTCAGAAACCTGCAGTAAGTTTTGATACAATAACAACTTGGATTTTTGCAGCCTTTTTTAACTGTCCTATTTTATTTTATTTTTTTACTCGCATTGCCACCTGGAAGGAACAGTCCATGTTAACAGTACTTTTGTGGACAGAAGTTCAACACTGAGACAACTAAAATATAGAACTTGCACCAAAACAGCAGGA
>NW_005054486.1:282736-284426 GCF_000277835.1 Geospiza fortis | reverse complement strand
AGCAGGAATAACTGTTAGTGTACATTTATTTGCCCAGAGTAAAATGATATTAAAATCTTAGTACAAAGGCTAGACATACTGGAATCAAACTGCAGGATTAATCTTCTAAAAAAAAAATTTGATAAAATTTTGGTCTCTGCTTCTGAGATTGCATAAGAAATTTGAAATCCATTCACATTAACTAAACAGACTCTGCATTTTGTTGTTTTATCTCAGTTCAGAAACAAAAAAAAAAAACAACCTACTTTTCACATGAAGATATTATTACTTAGTTTTTGTTCCTCTGTTTTCTCTTCCATATTTTATCCTATCTTTTTTTAACTGATGAAAGATGAATCATATCGGGCATTTTGCAGTTCTGTCTAAAAACAATGATAGCTATCCCCATTCTCCTCTCCTCAGCACTAAAACCCATGACTGGTTGCAGGAAAAATTACTCTGCACAGTTTTCTCTTGGAGGTTAATAGCTCTAATTCCTAGGGAACACAATACCCTTGATGAAGTCAAAGTCATTAAAAGGGACCAGAATTATTTTAGGTCACTTCCACAGAGAGCTAAAGAATTTTAACATCCATAATATCAAAGCCCAAATTCATTAGCATAATCAAATAGGCTAGTTCAAGTAATTACTGTGTAAAAACCATAATAACAGTCCTTTAGCTAAACCTCAGTGCCTCCATATCCCACACAGATACAAGCATGGCTTTCTGTCCTTCTGTGGCTGGACCACAAAAGCTGTTTATGGGTCTTTTGCTGCATAAAAAACATAAAATTATAAGTTGGGCCTACAAAACAAAATTCTTTAAACAGTAAGAGTTCTACAGTGCTTTCATAAACCGAAGCCATGATTTCTAGCTCACAGTCAGTGTGCACACATAATAACCATGGTGGCTTAGTTGAGGCAGTGGAAATTAGCTGCAGATCTCTTCATCTTCATTCACTGTCAGCCAAAGTCACTTCAAATTGCAATGGAATATTTGAGTTTAAAAAATCACCTCGTTGTTGTACATAAATCTCCTCCATGCTCCAAATTTAAGGGACACACATAAGCTATACCTCATGCAATGGATATCCTAATACTGTTACAAGTCCAGTATTATTCTTAGATTTGAAGAAAGCACTGGAAGATTACCACATTGCTCAACAGAAGACAATAAATGCACATTTGAATGATGGATTCTTTTACCAACTCCCAGGTTATATTTTCTTGGATTTTCTAATTCTCAGTTCTTTGAAACAATAGAATGTGTCCATAGAGCAAAAGTAAAACATATTCCCACACAATATTAAAAATTTAAGGAAAAGAAAATCTTAGAAAAAACTAAATTAATGATACATAAAATGATTTGTCTCATAGAATCCTACTAATATTTGGTCTCCCAAAAAGTTCCTCTCAATGAACACAGAAACAAATCACAGATATTTATAACTGATAATACAATCAATTAAGGGGGGCAGTTAAAAGTTCCCTCTGTTTCTCTTAGCAGGTTCCTATGAAAGAATAGGGAAAATTCAGAGTGCTGATTTTGTTCTTTCTTATAACACAAAAGTAACCACAAGCTTAAAACTGCATCAGGGAAAAATTATTATCTGATCTTCCTGGCTGTTTTCTATGAGTTTTTCCTTGTAAATCTGTTGGTGGCTTCCCCACTTGGAACTCATTCCTTTGATCTTCAGTGATAGAGGTGCT
>NW_005054486.1:227745-282726 GCF_000277835.1 Geospiza fortis | reverse complement strand
AAAAAGCCAGCACCACCAGCTTCCCTGACAGATTTTGCTTTAGTGATTCAAATTGTTTAACAGCTTGGGCTTGGTATTTCTCAGGTGGTGTCCCAACTTTTTTCATGGTACTAAATGCATTCCCCACTGCTATTACTTCCCCTATTTTTTTTTCCAGGGGGGTTTCCTCTGGTTTGAGGCAAGCACAACATCTAAATCCTGCAGGAGTTAATTAGAAGTGCAGTGCCCTTTCCCCACCATGCATGTAAGGGCTAATTCAACCTTGCCAAGTTTCTGGCATGGAATCATAAAAGATTTTTTGTTTTTACAACTAGGGTAGCCATCCATGAGCAGGAAGCTCTCTGAATTTTAGTTCCCAGTTCCACAAAACTTAGCTCAGCAGCATTGTAAGAGAAAAGTATTGCTATTCAATTTCTTGTAATAAACAGGCCAGATAAGAGAATTAGAAGGGAAGTTTAAGACCATCCCTCTGCTGTTGAAGCAATGTGTGCTGGTATCAGGAATTCTAATGTTAGGTTTGCAATACTTAATTCTGCAGCTGTTAGTAGGTCTGAATTCAGAAATTCTATTCTATAACTCATCATAACTCTATTCTGTAACGTCAGAAATTTTGTTTTGCAGCAAATATCCAGCACTGTGATAGCAGAGACTCTGGGCTTTCTTTAGGGTTAGGATTAGCAGATTTCCATTTCTCGCTTGTGAGCCAAAAATATTGCCATGAGCCATAAATATTTTGCCAAATAACCCATGTTTGCCAAATAACCCACGCTCTGGTGATTTTAACTCTTTGCCTCCTGGGAAGCACACGCTGCCTTTCGACATTCCACCACAAAACAAATTCTGACTGGGTTTTACTATCACCCAATTCATGTCCAGACTTTGCCATTTTGGTAGCTGCACACAGCACTGCTTCAGTAGCAGTTTGCTGACAATCATTTGAGCCTGAGCTTTCAGTTTTAACTGAGGGTTGTAATGATGTTTCTTCATCATCAGATGCAAATGGAAATGTCACTTCTCACTCTTTATCAGAACAACAGGTTGTTTTTGAGGTCTGAGTCAAAAGAATTGATGTTTCTTCATCATCAGATGCAAATGTAAACACCACATCTCACTCTTTATCAGAGCAACAGATTGGCTCACTGTCTCCCAACTCCTCCAAAAAAAGGTCTGACTCAAAAAAAACTATTCCTGAGAATGTTACTAGCCCTACATCCCACAATTTCTCCTGTACAATTCTCTTCCTTTCATGCACAGTCCAAAACTCTGTTTGAAGCTCCCTAAAACACTGGCACTCAGCAGCAGGCAGCCTCTCCACCTGCAGCCCTTTTTTTGTTTTCTTCATTTTGCTGACACTATAATTCTCTCACCAAATCTTGTAAAGACAGTAATATTTCATTTTCAGATTTCTGAGTAACCAGTCTACCATTATTCCCATTTTCTTATGCCAACTCCATCCTAGGGGGAGAGGGATGACTTACAAAATTTTGAAGAAAGGAAAACAAATTATTTTCTTTACACTGGCCCCCAGGGTAGCAATTTTCCAAAAAAACCTGCACAGCTGCTCTCACAAATTGTCTCAGAGGGGAGGCTGTGGCAAAGTTTGCAAAAGTTTCTACGGAAGGAATATTCAAGGCTTCCCTCAGAGGGAAATGTAGTGTCCAAAGGCACTTCAGGTCAGAGGACAGCATCCACTTCTGACAGAAGGGAGGCCATGAAACCATTCAAAACACTACTTACATTACTATAACACTAAAAAACTTTAGAGAACAGTAAATATTGAGCAGAAACATGGGGAAAAAAAAAACCCAGTGACCTTAGGTAGATGACTTAGGTAATGACTTAGGCAGCTTCTTTGGAATGTAAAAATTGAGGAAAATCTTAAGGCCAAGTTTTTCAGATACGTGAAGTTATAGAAGTTTGAACTCTTCAGGATTCTTATTCTTTATTCCTGATTAAATACTCATTACAAGGTTATGCTTGCCCTACATCTCAAGAAAAACAATAAAGGAGTCATGCTGCTGACATCTGCTTGGATCTCACTTGGTGGAGAGTTGAACCTCCCCAGGGAAGCCACAGCCACAATTTGAGAACTGCTGTGTGCTGAGGTTAAAAGTACTGAGCACAACAGTTCCTTAGGACAAACAAGCACCTTGTGCTCTGGTGATGCATTCAGTACCAAATAATTACATTTTTGCAGATCAAAAACCTGATCTCCACCCTTAAATTAAAGGATGAACAAAGCACTAGTACACGAGTGTAGGTTTCTTTCTAAACAGCAGGACTCAAACCACATCCTGGTCTTCATTTCATCCTTCCCCACAGCCATGCCATCCTTCTCCTTTTTATGTGATTACTTACATAACCCTTGCAGAAAAATCTGTCCCTCTGATGCTTTCAAACACAACTTTACCTTACAAATCTCTCTGCAATATACACCATGCTGATAAACGCACGTTACAGGATCTGCCTGCTATGTCAATTTAGAGAGGATACAAACCCTGATAGCTCCTGGCTACAAGGTGTTGTTGCTCAAAATGCATCTCTTTATGCTCTTTCCTCCAGAGTCATCTTGTTTAAACTTCAGAATTTCATTCCACAACAAGGCTGATGCATGCACTGAGGAGTGCATAAATGTCTTTTGTCTGCATTCTCTTTTCCCTAGGGCAGTAGCTCAGTTACAAACCAATTCTTCCCACTTGTCAAATGGAAATCCTTTACCAAATGCAGCAGTCATTTTCTGTAAATAAGTGTAAATTCTGTAAATAGTTCCCCCCAGTCTTTATATACAACAGAAATATTTCCTTCATCTTGGAGGTAACTGCATAAAATTTGAAGCCTGTGAAGCTAATAAAAAATAGTAATTTACTTAGGAAGGTGATTACAAATGAAATAAAATCTCAATGGATTTTTTTATGTACACTTCTGCAAAGTCCCTTCCCTGAAAAGTTTTGGTGCTCACTGCTGACAAAAAATCTTGGGAGAGAAAAAAAATATTTTAGATAATTTTTGTCTTCTTAAACAAATTTAAGCAAATATGACATTCTAAACAAATATGAGATTCTAATCAGAATGGTATTAGGGATAATTACCACCAAACTTGTTCCATTTCCAAATGCAAACCCAGCAGCACAAAAATCTCAGGAAAGTTCTAACATTTCAGAAAAAACATTTCTCAGAAATTCCTGAGCAACAAGTCAATAGCCCAACTTTATATTTCCTACCCATGCCACAAGTACAGAGAAATTCCAGGTAAGATAAAGGCATTCCATCCCTCTTTACTACAAAATGAGCCAAACTGACAATCCCTTGGCACATTTTTTTACTTCTGACAGAAACTTTTATGCTAATTGATTTAAATGACATTAAGTATGATCTTAATAAGATGCATCTCCTTTACTAAAACCAGGTCAGAATATGATAAGAAGAACTCTATTATCCTCTTCTGAACTAAGAGAAGAGCATTGACTCCAAGTTCTCAAAAGGCTGATATTATATAATATATGTTATATATTATAGCATATAATATTCTACATTATACATTTTATATTGTATTATATTTTAAAGTGATATACTAAACCTATACTAAAGAAAGAGAAAGGAGACATCAGAAGGCTAGACAAGAATGAATAATAAAAACCCATGACTGACCAGAGAGTCTGACACAGCTGGACTGGGATTGGTCATTAAGTAAAAACAATTCACATGGAACCAATCAAAGATGCAATCAGGTTGGTAAGCAACCTCCAGACCACATTGCAAGCAGTCAGATAGTTATTTTTTACATTTCTTTTCTGAGGCTTCTCAGGAGAAAAATCCTGGCCAAGGGATTTTTCATAAAATATCGTGGTGACATCTGCACCACTCAGCCAAGCACAGGAAATAAACAACAGCTCATCCAGGGTGAAGCATGGAGCGCAAAAGACTAAAACAGGAAAATGATTGATTAAATACAATGGAAACTGTGATGTGAGCCAGCCTAAAGATGGTGCTAAACATGTGGAGGAGTGTCCTGTGGATGTGCATCCAGGGAAGGAATGCCTTGAGTCCCTTAAGTGTTCCCATTCCCGGGTTCTGGTGGAACAGGAGTGATGGGTCTGTGGTTTCACCCTGCTAAAATATCAAAGATGAAACAAGCAAGGATCCAAAGTTCCAACTACATCACTTTTGACTATGAAGGGACATGCAAACTAATGCATAGATTTCTGCTGTTCTGGTTTTTTAAAGTTTTTTGATGTTTACATTCTTGCAACGAATTTTCTCATGTGCTTTATGTAAATAATTTATTGTTTTGTATTCTTTTATGGAAGAAGAGAAATTTGATAGGCTGTTGGTTTGTCCAGTGTCATCGGAGAGGTGGCACTGTCACCCTCCAATCCACTGTCACTTTTGGATATCTATAAATGTTAGAGTCAGAAATTAAATACCCTCTTTTTTACTTGGAAAGTCCCATGACCACATCATTTTATTTCATGTCCTATAGCAACAGATTTCTCTTGTCAACAGACACACACTGCCTTCACCAGAGAACAGCAGTGTTGCAACTGATATTGTTTTAAAAATAAGAGAATCAGGAACATAAATATTTTGTTTATTAAGTAAATATGGGAATAATAGAGATTGGGAAATATAACCCATTTATCAATATCAGCAGAAAGCTTGGCTGTAGTTTTAATTTTATTATCTTAATCTGCCCCAGTAGGAGTATTTGCCTGTCCATTTAAACCCTATACATGTTTTCTTTATGATAGCAATCTGAAGAAATTGGACTGTAGCTTGCAATGACTCATGATGACATTTAGTATTCAGATTGCATTCAGCTAAAAATATGGTTTCCATAATAAAGAAACAGTATGTTTAAATTTCAGTTTTTTAATTATGATTCTGCCAAGAGTGTTGTCCAAAAATTCTGCTACACAACCAGAAATAGCATACAACCATCCAACAAGAAACCACCTCCAACATCATGTATGGAGCCTGAGCCACCAAACCAGAACTCCATAAACTTTAAACAGGTTTTAAACAAAATCTCACCTATTTTTAACAAGATTTATCTTAGAATGATGTTTGAAATAAATGCTCATATACAGCAAGATGAAATATCACATTTAAAATATCATATGATAACGTTTCATACAAGGCCACAATCTTCTCAGCTTTATTTCAAGAAAAATATCCCAATGCCACAATACTTTTATATTCAAGGTAAGAATTGTTTGAGCATCACCAGCATATAAAATGGACTTCAAAGAAAAATGAGGAATATAATGCCATGAGGAACAAGTTTTCCTTATGTGCATATGAACTCAGCTAGATGATCCACTCCTTGTAAATATCTTGTTTGCCATCACTTCTGAATGGCAGAACTTAGTGTCCAGATGAGGTTTTGCTGTTTGCTAAGAAAATCCTGACAAGCAGGACTTGTCCCATAAATCCTACTGTGTTCTGTATTTATCAAAAGCTTACACAACTTGAAAGAAATTCTAGCAGAGCACAACATAATTTGGAGAGTACTACACAATATAATTTGGAGAGTATAATTTTCATAGAGTAGGATGCTTTCTTTGTTCATGCAGTGCTAAGAGACGAAAGGCAGATTATTCCTCATGAATATTTTGCAGAGATATTTCCATAACTAAAGGCTGCTTTTATTTCTATCCTATACATCATATATATTTTCAGTATAAACCCAATTCCACCAGTGATCTGCCAAGTATTTTTATCTCTGTCCTTGGCCTTTTTTTCCCACATAAATACCTTTGGACAACCTCTAGTTGTCTGCAGTCTGTTTTTTTTATTTGATGAGGACAATGTGAACTGAGACTCTGGATCTGAATGCTGCTGTCCCTTGTCTAGCTAGCAATCAAGTATTCATACTGGCAGTGTATCTTTGATACTAAAGATCTATCTGTGAGGCTAAAAAGTTATAATATTTCCCTGAGTTTTCTTCATCTTCAGCATATTCTCTTTAGAGAGGGAGAAGGAAGTGAGCCAAACAAGTCTAGTCACACTGCTTCAGATATAGGAAAAATCTCATGGAAGATAAGGGACTTCTTAGGGACTGTAAATTTTTCAGCAAACAGTTACTACTTCATTCCTCTTTTAAAAATATGGCATAGAGTCTATCTAATCCTTGAGTTCCATTTGAAAAGTGTAAATTGCACTCAGCACGCTTACTAACCCTTCTTAAACCATCCATCTTTAATTCCTTAATCCACAGGATCACAAATAAGAAATTAACTCTTTAATCTAGAAGAGTAAAAACAAGAAATGAGGAGCAAAGGAAAACAAGGATTTTAGCAGCCTAACTATAGACCAGAATCTATTTTTCTTTGTTTTTTTTAATCTAACAACCCAATAGATTTATATAATAATTTTATTATATTATACTCACAATAAATAGGATTTGCAGTCATCAATTCCTCAGCTTTCACTTTGTGTTTAGTCAATCTCAAATGCTGTTTAACACTTTTTATCCTCATTTTGCCATGAGCATTAAAAAAACTCACAGAACACAAATGATAACGTTCGGCTTTTTGCACTCTACGTCCCAGTTGGCTGAAAGAAACCTGAGTTAAAAATGTAAAGAAAAATCTTATTAGCTCTTGAAATCATTTTAACTTTCTTAATCTGTTGTTTTCATTGCACTTGTGTCTAAATTCCTCGTACTACTACCTAACTATATCAACACATTTGAAAGCTGTGCTTTGTTTTTGGGTTGGTTTTCAGTTGTCGTGAAGGTTTCTTTTCCCCCATGTCACCCACATTCTACAGGAACACCTCCACATACTATGTAAAATTCACCACCAGATTTGTTCTCTATATACTCAAGGTTTTGGCGACCACATGGATGGCAAACAAATTTTACTGGATAAGGTTGATGGGGCCTTCATTGCAGCTCTCATTTAAGTTAAATTTTATTTCATGTAAAAAAAATATACAGAGTTAATGTAATGTTTTGAAACCAGCATGAAAATTATTTCAGGATGAGAAAGGCATCTGTGATTGGATGCACAATCTAGCAACTTAAAGACTCTGAGTTTCTTTAAGAGTCTGACAATGTCTTCTCAAAACAAGAGTTGCTAAAATTCCAGTGGCTTCGTCTTACTACGACAATATATCATAGTAAAAAGAAATTGCAAAAATTCCAATGGGTTTTTCTTACTATGACAGTATGTGAGAGCTGAAGCAAAAATGACTACTTAATTTTCAAACTTTCATGTACACGAAGGTCTTTTTACCAAGCGACTACTCTAAATTTTTTATTCCTGAAAGCAGAGAAAAGGCACAGAACAAGGGAGTTGAGTTGAAAAGCTAGTGGAGCTCCATTTCCTGAGAAGAAATTAAGAATTCCTCAGCAAATCCAGAACGCCTGTTCAAGAGGCAGCTATGTGACATCAGACCATCCCCAGCTTAGGGATGCTAAGGGATATGTGACTTTGCATCACAGCATTACAGAAGTGCCTGATTCATGTGTGCACTGCCCCGTTTATCTTTTGATCCTGAGCCTGTCCCAAACAATGCAGGGTCTGGAAACCTCTGCTGATAAAACCTCCTTTTTATCATTACACTTCCCCTGGACTGAGTACTGCTGGTACAATGCTTTGCTTGCCTACTGCTTACATTGCTTTGCTTTGTTTAGCTTGAGAAATTTCCTTACTGTCCCTGACCCTTATTTTCCATAGTTTCTTTCACTATAACATTAACACAGATTATTCTTTCTAAAGCATTTAATTCACTCCTTTCCTGCAAAGCTGGACTCACTGAGCTAAAGGAGTCGAGTTCAGTCTTCCATTCTCCTTTTTAAAACAAGAGTATGCAATGTGTTGAGTCCCACTGCATAACAAGCATGGTACAATTGTTCTTCAACTTACATAAAGTTTATATATAAAGTTGAGTCACGTGTGTAGAACAACTCTAGTTTATTCTCCCCTCCAAAATATGGGAGATGTTGATTTGATACCCACCTACTAAAACAAACATCAGCTTAACAATATATATAAAATATAGCCCTTAGATTTTAAATTTACTCAGACTGGGACGTTCCAAACTGAATGTTCAGTCTGTCTTTGAAAGAAGGAGAATTTTTTTTGGGAGGAAGAAACAGCTGAGGACAGCAAAAGAGTACTTAAATGTGTGGAAATCTTTCTGATAAAGGTCAGAGTGCAGAATGGCTGGTTTTATTATTTATTATGTTTATATTCCAGTTATTCCAATGGCTGGCTTTATTATTTATTATGTTTTTATTCCAATGCAAAAGGAAGTTTTTGAATTGAAATAAAAACACAATAAATTCAGCTTTCTGCTCAGCAAAAGCAAATACTTAGTGAGGCCTTCCTGCTGTGTGTTTCCATAGCTCCTGCTATAGAGCAGGCCTCTTCAGCTATGATGAAAATCAAGTCTAAAACAAGTCTTTGATAATGCCATTCCTCTCACAGAAGAACTGGCTGATGTCTTAAGAAATTTTGAGACTTCTTTCTTCACCACCAGAACTTTTATTTTTGTTTGCTTATAATTTGCTATCCAGCTATTGTATTCCTTCAAAACAAAGCACTTATGCTGTTTTATCTCAGCAATACCACAGAGGTTTTTAGCAAGTAGAATGGAAAACAAGTCAGATGAATTCATTCCAAGTGTGCTTATTCACAACAAATAAAGCTTTCTACAAGGTTTTTGTTACACTTTTAGAAATAGGCTTATACCATCAATTTCCCTTATATAATGTACAATAAAACACCTTGCAAATAAAGCTACAATAGCACATAGAAGGAAAGATTGATAAAAAGACAAATGCCTCATGAGAATGAGAAAACTGAACATGCTGTCTAATGGAGTTCAAAGTAATATAAAGAATTGTTATTTTAATATGCAAATTTCCTACCACCTACACATCTTTAATTGAAATTGCACTCCAGCTTTTATAAGTCATTATCATGTCACATCTGAAAAATGCTGAAATCAAATTAATCATAAAATTTACATTTCCTTACTTGAAAAAAAACAGTGATTGTGGTCATAAACTAATCACCACCAAGTATCAACTGCCCTTAAACACATCACATTAATAATTCCATAAGGCCATTTACCTTTCCTTCTTACCCAACAATTCAATGTGCTCAACTCAATCCACAGCTCCACCAGCCATTCTCCACTCTGACTTTCATCAGAAAGATTTCCACCTATTTAAGTGCTCTTTTGCTGTCTACAACTGTTTCTTCCTCCCAACAAAATTCTCCTTCTTTCAAAGGCAGGCTGAACATTCAGTTTGGAATGTCCCAATCTGAGTAAATTTATCTAAGGGCTATATTTTATATATATCATTAAGCTGATGTTTGTTTTAGTAGGTGGGTATCAAATCAACATCTCCCATATTTTGGAGGGGAGAATAAACTAGAGAAAAATCTTGCCTGTTGATTTTCTCTTGCTTTACTAACTGAGTACAGCTTTTACTTCTATAATCATCTAGGAAGAACATTAATTTTGAATAATATCCTGCACATCGTCAAAACGATGAAATAACTTCAGTACCTATGACTGACTTGCTGACAGCTGCTAAGGAATTCTCCTTTTTCCCTCCTCTGTGGAAATTTTAAGGCTACAAGTGGCTTGAAGGAAGAAAAGCTGCTCTGGGCAGCCACTTTTGCAGTTCTGTGAAGTTTCAACCAGCACAAACTCTGTAAGCAAGGGACTGGGGAAACCAGAAGAGGTGGATTGGGCAATTGGGGTAGATCAGCCCAATAAATTAGAGCTGCTTTAAAAAGGCTGTGTCATCCCTGTTTGTTCAAGGTTCATTCTCAGTCTGAAATCTGTGGGCTGCAGACTTAACCAAGCTACGCATATCAGTGCCAAAAGAGAGGTGAAGCAGAAATCACTATCAGAAACAAGAATATACCACATCAGCACACACTCTGTCCCTAAAAGTCAGTTTCACATGCAGTAAAACCTAGAGGAAAAAAAAGAAAGATAAGAGCAACAAAGCAACAGGAAAAATTCAATGAAATTTTGTGACATTGCTCCTAAGTTTTGTTCTTTTTTGATTTTCCCCAAAAACTAATTGGTTGGAAAAAGCTTGATCAAAGCTACCGCATACTGCTGTCACTTTCAAATGTTACTCAAAGATCTAACTCATTTGACAGTGATCACTTCAATAATGAATTAAATGAAATGTAGTTTGCACAGAATTAAATTGGTCAATGTAGTAAGCAAAACTAACCCATGGTGTGAAACTTCCAACTGCTACCCCAAATTCATACCAGCTGTTTTGTTTTGTGGATTTTTCAAATAGATATTTGTAAATTGGAACAGAAACCTTTCCATTAATGCCATGTCAGGATGAACAATTATTAGCACTGACTGAGGAGAACATTTCCTTTACCCACTGGAGTACAGCTCCTTACAAAACTGATAGATCAGCATAAAATGATCTGAAGAAAGTGTGAACCTTGCAGATTTATTTAACTGATGTTAAATGAAACTGAAGAAAGCACAGTTTTTACATTGTAGGCTGTTTCATCAGAAGAGTAATTATTTACATTTTAGTTTTGTGTGTCAAAGCATAATTTTTCTTTACTTGCTAATCCTTTCCAGTTTTTAACATATGTCTTGATCACAGCAGATAACTTACTCATATTCCTTTGAAAACAGTGAAAAATCTACTTGTATCTAACAGCAATTTATAGAGGAGTACAGCCACTTTTCCATCTCAGGCAGTAAAAATTCTTTAAAATATTTGTAAGCTGCTTGGTTAGAGTTTTCAGCCACAATTTTACAGCACAGATTGAGTTGGTTATATTTTTGATGCACGCCTAAAGAATTTTTTAAAGGTTTTGCAACAGCCCCCAACAACCACATCATGCAGCAGGAGCCAACAAATTTGGTTTGTTATTATCTGGAGCCAGGATTATGTCATCAGAGGTAACAGAGATCTAAACATTCTCCTAAACATCATTCTCCATGAGTGAAGATCCTTCCTGACCTATGCCTGTGGAAGGAAATCTTACAGCTGAACAGACATGTTCAAAGTTCTAATATAGTATAATATATTTAATATAAGTTAAATATAGTTATAAATATAAGTTAAATATAAGTTTAATATAGTTAATATAAGTAACACCCACTTTTGAGAAGTCCATTTACACTACAGAATATGTTCAGTCATTGCCTGGTTTTGCAACATGTATCATGGTCAGAAAACCCATATTTTTGCAACCCGTATCGTGGTCAGAAAATCCATATCACAAGAGTATATTTATTAGCAGAGATAAGAGACATTGATAGGTTAGATCAAACAGCCATCAGTTCTTACCCAAATGCTTAAAACAAATCCAAAGACAGATCAAAAGGTTAACATTAACCATCATATTCATATCCAGACAAGTCTGTGAGGGCAAACTGATATTTTATCAGTTTTGCCTAGACTTTGTCAGATTTTCTTTAACTCTTTCAAGCCAAAACCTAAATGATACAGCTTAAATTTTCAGGTATTTACTAGCAGGTGTCACAAAAGTAAAACTCATCCGTTTAGCTAGACAAACACAGAGACATACAGGGAAAAAGCTGTCACCCACCATTCCAACTGGAAAGAAAAGTCAATTACAAAGTAGATTAAGTATGTAAGCAGAAAACAGGATACCATTTATTTACTAACTTTGTAAGTTATCAAATGAATATTCTATTGAAAATAGAACTACTGATGAATGTACCTCAAGGTCAGTTTTCCACTCTACAAAAGGCTTTGAGTTTTCAGCCAAATGTAATTTTGTTGTTTTTCTCTCATGTTGCAATATGAGTGAGGAAAGACTGCATCACAGGGGATCCACAATTTCAAATTTGCACTCACTTGGCACAACTCAAGGGTCTAAAAACCTCTCACTCATTTCAAGTTAAAGGCTAAACAAAACAGAATTATGGGTGTAGGGGAAGAAAAGGATTGCCTTCTTTTGCCCTCATCCCAATATCTCTGGAAAGGCTTCTGCACAATGATATCAGCAATACTTTTCACAGCCATACATTCCTACACATTTTTATTGGAGGCCTAATTTGCTTTCACTTTGAAATAAAGCCAGAAAGATGCCAATTTGTAAATTATATAATACTATATATTTATATAATTATAATATATTAGAATACTTACATCACTCTACAATAATAATTATAGAATATATGTGCCAATTTATAAATTATGAAATGCATTCTATAAAATTATATATTATATATAATGCATATAATTATAGAATAAAATATTATTATATAATTATTATATGTAATAGAATAAATATATATTTAATATAATATATAATAATATATACTATATAATTATTGTTATAGCTATATAATTATTATATTACATATAATAATATATACTATAATGTATTATAGTATATATAATAAATTATATATAGTAAATATAATAAATAATATAGTATATTTAATAATATACTCATGAGGAAAAAAATAATGACTTAAGATTCATAATTAACATTTGACCCTTCTGTTTTCCCCCACACTCCAAGCTAGCAAATATCAGCCACTGCAATCAAGCAAGGTTAACTCATGAGGATGATCTTTAGTTGTGCTGACTCAGCTGATGCTGATGAGATTTTAAAACTTGCAACTTCCTTGATTGGGTTGCAATGCTGAAGCCTGTTAGCATCACCAGGAATCTTCTCTCTAGACACAGAGACATGTTTTGGGGGTGTGCATTTTTTTTAAATTTTGTCTTCTGTGCAGTCTGACCATGTACTGAAAACAGGATCAGCCTATTCTCCACAGATAAAAGCAGCTCCTTTCAGATTCCAAGAAAAACCCAGCCGCTATCAGAGAGGGGCAAAAAATGTGGTAGGTTTAGAAATGCTTTAACATGAGGGTGGTGAGTGGTTGGAAGAGGTTGCCCAGAGAAATTGTTAGTGCCCCATCTCTGGAAGTCTCAAGGCCAGATTGGATGGGGTTTTGAGCAACCTGTTCTAGAGAGAGGTGTCTCTGCCCACGGCAGGGAAATTGGAACTAGGTTGTCTTTAAGGTGCCTTCCAACCCAGTCCATTCTGTGATTCTCAGTGCCATATTTCTACTTTCAGAGTCAAAGATGCAGTTGCTGGCACAAAGTTATGTGTGCAGCTGCACTCAACCAGCCTCACTTAGGTTCTGACCGGCAATGAATGGTCACAATGCTCATCTGAGGTGCAATCAAACCATTTAAGATGCAAAAACTTATTCACAGATGAGCTAAACTCTGTTCTTACTAGTGAGATTCTTTCAGATCCCTCACCCAGCCAAAAAAAAACCCCATATTTCTCAATGAAATCTGAATCCCAAATGTATTTTTCAAGTTATCTGTAAAATTCTGTGTTTTGCCCGGATATCTTCACCATTCTTAAATCAATCTATGCATACAACTATACTTTAGGAATCAGTGGTGTTACAGTGATACAAAATTAAAACAGATGGAAGGCATTGATCATATCAACTAAAGGAACTCTCCTGAAACACTGATACCAAACCAAGCAAGCTGATCATTTGCACACTGTTCTGTCAGTGACAATGGCTTATGAAAGGAAATATATTCTCATAAATTCTTATACTCTTATTCTTTTTTCATTGCCATGATATAAATCAATGCACAACAAGTGGTATTAGAAATCACACTCTTCCTAGACTTAGGAGTAGAGAGAAAGTATTTTTCATATTAAGAAAATGGTGTGGGAAATAAAAAAAAAAATTCTGGTGTATTCTGTGGCAATGTAGGAGATACAAATAGCAATATGCATCCCAAAGAGATTAAACATTAAATGAAGCCAAGTTTTGTAGAGTTTAAGCTTCTAAAACATAAAAAAAAAGACAAAACATAAAAAAAATCTCAAACAATAACCCAAACAAATGCATATAAAAACTTTTAAATAACAGGTTTGAAGAAAGTAAAGCATTTATGAAAGCAAAGAAGAACTGTTTGTTCATAGGGCATTTCTGCACAATATGCTCAGTCTTTCTGCATTTCATTTGCCTGAATAGGTGAGAAAGGAAAGAGGATGCCAGCTTGGATGAAATCAGACCTGCATAATGTAATCAAGAATAAAGAGGCCTTATATGTTAGATATAATATAAAACAGGTAGAAGCTGAAATGAGGAAAGATGAGCCAGATAAGGAAAATGGGCATAAACTGTGCAAGAAGCTGAGGTAAGACTTTTCTCCAAGTACATTAAGAAGAAGACAGATCAGTGGGGTTCAGAGAGATGGCAAAAATAATGTGCTGACAGCAAAGACAGGAATGAAAGTAAATGCATTCCTTAATTCTGTATTCACAACAGGCCAGGGTCATCAAGAGGTGCCATTTATAAAGGATGAAAAGCTGTTATTGGGAATGATATGACATCAGAAAATGCTAAAGGAATTCCAAGATATACAATGACAAAAAGAAATACAGGGCATCAATGGAAAACAAATTATATTGAGATGGCATCCCATTTTCAATTAATTCAGAAACTTTTCAGTTATATACTGAAAATAAAAGGAAATCACCTTGAAAATCCAGCATATGTTTAAATTAACATTTTTCTTGAAGAATTCAAGTGAAAAAAGCTGACCACTGACATCTCAGGTTTTGTTACATTGTTTTCTAAACAGAAGATGGTTATTCTTTGTAATGTATTTATCCATTCTATCCCAGGTTTGATGAACAATGCCTTAAAAATAAATACATATTCATTTAGGATTGCTATCATGTGCATTCAAATAGAAAATGAGGATCTAGAGACTGATAAAGCACTAAAATAGTACTGTATCTGGAGCTAAAAGTCAAGATTCCAGCACTACAGGAACAGTCCATCTGCCCACTGCTATGATCATTCACACAGAAACTCCATAAATCACGACAACTGCACGGGGAAAGCCTACCCAGTACTTTTCCCTGATTTGAATTAGGAGCTTTGTCCTCTAAAATACACAATTAGTGTCAATACCCTTAAGTACCCAGAGATTGTTTTTTATTGTTTTCCAAGGTAATTCCTGATGTGCCTTTGTTGGGTTTTTTTATACACAGTCACAGCCAGCAGGAACTCCAACTCTCAACTAAGTAATTCCACAATGAATTAGAAATTCTCTTCTAACACTAAAATAAATCAGGATGGAAGCCTGGAAGTTATGTGGGTTGCAGAATTTACCAGGAAAGCTGCTGGCCCTGTGCACACATTTCAGTGCAAACCCCCAAATCAGTGAAGGACCAAGCATATGCTTAATTACACTGAAGCGTGTGCTTAAGCATTTCCTAAATTGGCATTGTAAGTAAGAGTAAATTTTCTAGGATATCAGACTGACACTAATTGTAATCAGTACAAATTTATTCTCTCTGGTATTTGTTCACAGAGCAATCCTGGTTTCAATTGAATGCCTCTATTGCTCTCATAACACAGCTCAGATATTTTCTGTCTCTGGGTTGAAATCAGCAGTTACTGTTTGCAAGCATTTTTGGATTCCTTACATCTCATGTAAGGAATCTCACTTTATTTCGCTGCAAAACATAAATTTTAAAACATTAAGCTGATCACATGGCATGAATATTTGGCAAAAATATTTATCTAAAAGTAAAGACGTTACTAATAAAGAACAACTCTGCCAAAACTATCCCAATCAACAGGTTTTAAGTGGAGGTTTCTATGCCATATTTCTGCTACAGATAGTTGAACCGTCTCCATTCTCTGCTGCCTGGCTAGTTTAGCTGAAATAATTTCAGTGCACAGAGACAGGTGTTGAAAAGCAATTTTTTTCTTCTCCCTGGCTTGGTACTATAGACAATGCAAAAGCCAGGGATCACTAGGTGACTTTTTCTTTCCCCTTCCTGCTCTGTGCAGCTGAGTTACAATGCCTCCCTGCTCACCTCACCAGTTTGAGGGCTTATGTCTTCCTCCAGTAAAAGGCCCACACAAGAGAGTTAAAAATGGGGGGAATTGTCCTCCCTTGAGAGAACAACTATTGTCTATCATGCACCACAGGAGAGCTGCTTACACGCTGCCCTAGCATGCTGATTTTAGAAGAGAGGGAATTAGTATTTTCCAACATCACCTCTAATAGCTCTCTAAACATGAGCGCCAAATAGTTTTGCCTGCAACATCTTGCAGTTAGTTGAATTTAGAAAATTTAGAATTATTTCCTGCATTAAAAAAAACAGAGAGCCTATATATGTATACACATGTATGTAATTAGTCCAACTCTTTGATTTATCACCCACCTTTGGAAACACATCCAGCCTTTATATAATAAAATTAATCCTCAAACATACTTGCAATAGCTGCAGTATTTTAAGTTAAAAATACACATTTAATTCTAATTTTAATTTACCTAATTTCAATTGCAAACGGGATCTGGCATTACTTTTTCCTGTATCATGAAGAATTACTTGCTGCTGGATAGCTTATCCCCAAAACATATCATGAGTACTCAAAATGTTTCTATACCCTCACTTCAGCAACTTAGATTTTCTTACTATTACAAAACTCTTCTTTTCCTAAAATGCTCATCCTTGTATCTTTTCTGAAATCTTACTTGACTTTTGCAAAATCCTTTTAAAGTTCTGGGTTGAAAAGAGATTCTGAAAATGGCAGTCTAGCACTACACTCAATAATATCAAATAGCAAGCTCAGACTTCCAATTCTGAACCTATTTCGAATTTCACACTTTTAGCTTCCAGGCTTTAGTGAAGTTCACATTCATTTGGCTAAGACAGGCTTTAAAATCCAAATCCATACATTAAGTCTAAAAGTGAGACTTACAGATGGCTCAAAAATTTCAAATTGTAATCTCCATGCAGCCACGTTAGCCTGAAAAGATAAAAACTTCAGAGGCCAACCACCTTTTAAAACTGATATTCCTTATGATTACCAA
This sequence comes from Geospiza fortis, assembly GCF_000277835.1. NCBI lineage: Eukaryota > Metazoa > Chordata > Aves > Passeriformes > Thraupidae > Geospiza > Geospiza fortis. Next base: position 265,859 of record NW_005054486.1, on the reverse strand, counting down.
AATTCTGGTGGAGAAGACCAATAGTGGCTTATGCCTCAACACAACTGAGTAACCTGGTGTTTATTTCATGCTTTCCTCCCAACACAGTCAAAAAGCCAAACTTTATATGCATCCTGAAACGCAGCAGAATCCTGATTCCTTACAATCACGGCTGAAAGATGTGACATTCCCTTTTTTTTGTTTATAGTTGTTCAGTAACCTACCAAATATGTGAGACACTAAGATTTAATCCTCCCTCTTTAAGGAAATATTCAAATTTCCTCTAGAACCACTCAGACACAGGCATGCACTTTAAGTCTGGTTAACCCCAAAGTATATACATAAATAGATACATGCATGAATTCTAAGAGATCTGAAGGACTGCTCTATAAACACCTCCAGGAAATGCTTCTTTTGGCACCTTGTGTATATACTTTAATAAATAAATACTTTAATAAATAAATACTTAATTTTCTTAAGGATCAGAAAGCGAACATTATTCTTGCCCTGTTCCTAATTTCTCGAGCTAGGAGGAAACACCCAGGACAGCTTTCAGCTGTGCTTTCTAATTTAGAGATGCGTGTTTGTGTGCACTTTCTCCAGACCAATGAATCTGCCATTAGACCATGCTGCCTTCCCAGAAACCTGCAGAGAACATTCTCCCCATACCACTGAACAATTCCTCTAAATCTCCAGCAGTTGGAATGATTTGAAACGTTCACAGCACCTGGCAGCTCTTAGGAAATTTTTTGCACAGGAGTTATGCATAACTGACATTCAATTCTTTTTTCCCTGTTTTAACACAGCTCCTAATGGGAACTATGATTTTCAGCTTCAGCTCTGCAAGTACATTCCCCTTCTTAGACAACACCCTCATATCCTGTTATTCCCATATTACAAAAACACTTCATGTTTGGGAACATATTATTTCACTTTTCTATAGCAGTGATCTTTAAATTAGTCTGATAATTTATTTAAAATCACATTTTTTTCCCAATCTGGGTTTCAATGCTAGAAATATGAGTCTGTGAAAACCCAACAAAACATCCCTGCTGATGTATTCATTTTCCCAGTACCTTAATATATAGTCCTTTGCTTCCCAGAAACTCACAAAGCCAAATTCAGCACATATATTTTCCCCCACCAATTTGCATTGCTCCAAATTTAATGCAGAGCATTTAAAACCAGTATTCATTCTACAGGGTGACAGTCACTGTCATTTATTTGTTACTACTCCATAATGTGGATAGGCTCAGATTTCTCTTAAGTTCTTCCATACAGAGCTACTCATTTAAACTGTGACAGCTACATGAAAATTAAACATTATTCTCACTTCTGAGATATTTCTTCAGCATTAGGGACACCAGAAGGGGTAGTGTTGGACGAGGGGAGGATCAGCCTCCAGAAATAACAATTGAACACCTTTCACAAGCACTAAATTCAGTTGAATAAAAGCTAAAAAGCAGAAAATAGACTAACTTGAATTGCAAATGTAATCACTGATGCCAGACACTAACCTTAAAGCTTTCAAGGTGAAATGCACCCATCCCTGCACCATGCTGAGGACTCAGTGCAGTGCCCTGAGTAGGCATTGTGAGAATGGAAGTCACTGACCCCAGTTGTGCACATGATAAAGGCTTGCCTCAAAGCCCTTCTCACACCAATTCTATTCATAAACTCAGAGAAAAGCTGCATTTCTCTCCTTCCTCCTATGTGGTGAGAAACACAGGATCTTAATAGGGGAAAAAGAGCTTCTCCCTCCTCTCATCAGGATAAAACTCAGCCACAGAGGCAGCTTGGCTGAGTGGCATGACAAGCCAGAAGTCAAAGCTCTCATATCAGGGCTGCATCGTGTCTTGTGGAAGATCTATTGTGCTCTGAAGAATAAACAAATTGGTTCTTCAATCATTCAGAAACAGAGAACAAAGCTACTTCACTTCCAGCCTGTGAAGCCACTTGTTTCAAGTAATGAACTCCAACAGCCTCTTTCTTGTTTTTTTTCTTTTTTTTCCTCAGTTTTACCCATGATATCTACTTAAGTGGCTGAAGCTGACTGCAGTGCAGCTAAGGATCAAACACTTAAACTTGACTTTCAAGCATCAGACACTAGACATGCTTATTAATATTCACCAGATAATTTCCTACTTTGCTGATAAAAGTTCTCTCAAAAGACATTTCTTTGGTGAAAAAAAAAAAATTCCATATAGAGCAAATGAGCAAGCAAACTATAAATTATTTGAAGGCAACCATATGCAACAATGACCTTGGAAAGCAAGAGACTAAGCACTCAACATTCAAATAGTTTAATCCTGCTCTTTCTACAGCCAGCATTTTTTAGCTGTTGCTGATCTATGACATATGAAATAAGGCTGAATCAGCAATCTTTCCCATGCATATAGGTGTATGTGAGTGCACCTACCAGGAAACCACAGTTTTTTACAGAAGATTTAAGGTTCTGAATAAGACTGGAGAATGCCCTCTGAAAATAAGTAATATTCTTTCCCAAACAGAGGTTTGAAGACTGAAATATTTGGTAAAAAAGGGACTCTCAAACAAAAGATGGAATCATTCAGAGGTTAATAACATGTCCAATCCAAATACCTTTCCAACTGTACACCATTCCATCCCCTCAAAAAAAAAAACCAAAAAACAGAGTTACTCTCTGAACTGTGATACAAGACTTGGTGTGTGAAAGCAGATCTCTGGCATTACATTTGCAGAACTCAAACAGATCAGTTGATAAAAGTATTTTAAGGCACTTTTGCACATATATGTTCAGAATAAATGTTTTGGGGTTGGGAAAGGTTCTGATTAAGCATCCAACTGTAAGCAATAGAGATTTGTCTCTCTCAAAGGTAACAAAATATTCCACTTGTCAGTGACTAGAAAATAGCCAAATGCACTGAATATCTAAGAAGCAAGGTCTTTTACTTTTGCTGCCTTATTTTTATTAAGCACTACACAGTAAAACATCAGAAATGGGTAATGGAGGAGTTGATGACTCAGAAAACCACAATGATTAAATGCCATGAAAAAGAAGAACGTATAAAACATCAGAACCACACCATATCACACACATATTTGCAAATCTTGTATCTTACTTTTGGTAAATCTTGAAGCTTAGCAAAGTAAGAGAAACCTTCCACTTTTGCCAAAGTGTATGTGCTACATAGCCACAGCAGTAGTCCTTTTGCTGAAGAGATTGTTTTGTAACATTAAATTTATAAATATATTTAGCAGTGCAACTTTAAAAAAATACATGCAAAACTACAAACAAAAAAGAAAGAAACTAAGGATGTTTGGGCATCATTTGTTTAATTCCATGTGCTGTGTTATGACATTTCTGTGAAGTATGCAGATGGTAAAATTATATAGAACATTTAAAAGTATGTCTTGGTTGAAAACTGAAGGTAAAAAATGTGGATTTACTCAGAAACGTTGCTGCATTTTTTATAATGGCTTTTCTTATCTGAAATAGTAAAACAGATTAGTAGGGCAGAGAGTACAAAGTAGTAATTCTAAAAACCTTATTAATAATAACAAATGGTTAGGAGAAATTGATTTTATATATCATTGATTATGTGATGTGTTTGATATATCATGAGAAAACAATTGTACCTGTGTTTTCCAGTTTATATGTGGGTTTTAGATCTGAAGAGAAGGAAAATAGATCTTCTCTTAATATGTGAATTATGAATAAAATTACCTCAAGAGGAAAAAAAAGGGTTTAGAAGCTAGGAGGCTAAACATAGATGCAGGAACAGGAGTGCCACAGAAAGCTGGAAGGGAGGTTAAAGGGAATATCCTTGTTCTCCAAATGATCTGTCAAGTTTGGATATAGCAGAGAATCGGGAGAAAAACAACTTGGGAATAAAGAAAGAAGAGTTGGTTGTGCTGAAAATGACTTACAGGTCATGGAGGACCCGACTTGACTGGGAAGGAGGTAAAGATTACTGAGGCCAAACTTAACCTGAGGAAATGAAACCAGTGAATAAAGAGAGTCAAGGATAAAGTCTGAGGAAAAGCACTTCAGAGCACAGATTGAGTTCAGGTTAAATACAAAAGGAAGGAATGTGGATGCTGGGCACACAGATAGAGAGCTGACTGGAATAAAGGAAAATGGTGTTTGTAAATAAGGTTGGTGTTTAATTCCTCATGTGTGAAACAAGAGCAAAAAAGTAGACATTTACAATAAAAGAGGACAGACAAAGAGAGCAAAATTAATGGGAGCAGAAAGAACATGGAGCATGAGAGAAATATAAATTAGTGAGGAAAAGCAATGACATAAAGGAAAACATACAAAAAACCTTCAGTATTTTCACCAACAAAAAAAACCCTAGAGCTCTGAGAAGGAGGAAGCACATAGCAGACTTTGCATGTAAAATTATTGGCACTCACTTTCAAAGCCTTGGCATCAAAAATAGATAAAAGTGATCTATAGAAGTCTGCTGTAGCAATATAAATTGCTACAAAAATGACTGCCAGCAAGGAAAATTAACAGCATCACCTGAACTGAAGAATAAATTATATAATGAAGTGCTTCAGAATTCTTTTTAGGCAGAACTCTTCCATGGGAAGAGCAGTGTTACATAATCCTTACAGAAAAAAAACTGGCATAATTTCCTCTACCAGTACTATTCTGCTACACCACCAAGAATTTTACCATTGTTAACATTTTCAAAGTTTACATTTCTTTATTTAAGCATCCAGTGACCTTAATTCCTTTTGTCATTGAGAAATGTTATGCTTCAATTTAGTACTCCCACTAAAACCATGTGCTGCTTCCCCTTCCTCCTCCAACTGGAGGCACAAAAAACAAAGATCGTGAGCTGAGAGAACAATTTGCAGCAGTGAGGAAAGGAAATTATTTGTAACATCAACAATACTAATGACAGGGGGTCTAAGAAAATAAATTATTATTATGGAAAAAATAAATCCTTCTCCTCTGCCCCAATAATTGGGAATGCTGGAGAGGTTCCTTCACTACATTGACCAGAAGGAGATCCTTCCCCCTGGAGGAGAGTCCCTTTACCCCACGCCCAGAAATTTGTGTGAGGTGATATAGAATGTGTCCTAGGCCTTGCCAAGTCACTGCAAAATATTAACTCCATCCTGGCCAGAACCAGGACACTTGGTGACAGACCACAGTGTACTGTAAAAATGGACTAAATCCAGGCATATCAGCGTAATTCACATTATCCTCTTCCTGACCGTTTGCTTAAATTGCACCAACAATCCATAGAGTCATTTCATCAACATTTGCGACTAAGAAATAGATTCATCAAGAAAATTTGTGCTGAATTTACAATCAATTTTTTACATTTCATTTGACTTCATTTCTTCATGAAAATCTTTTTAAATGTGGGGGAAATTTCTTTTGTTCAGGCTTCGAAATGTTTTCCCGGCTAAATGTGAAGTCATTCACAAAAGATTCCCAGTGAGGTCAACAATGAGCAGTGAGTAATGGTTTGTTCTAGGTCCAGAAATCTGGTTCCTCATGGATCCATCTTAGCCCCTATTCTGTGTAATAGATTTATCAATAAACTGAAGAAGAGGAAAGCTGCACTCTCTGTCAGATCTCTTACTAATAATTCAGCTGCCTCAAGGCCAGCACTGATAAGGTAGAGCCATGAAACCTCCTGAAGAAGAGCTGTGAGAAAAAAGCCTTAAGAAGACTCACAGATTCCCCCTACACTCTTCACAGAAGGAGAGAAATTAAATGAAAAAAAATGCTGGCATAAAGCTTAAAATGTCAGATATATATTTATCTTTCTCTAAGTAGAAAAATACTTTTTTAAAAACTTCTGAAATTAAAAGCTTGTTAAGCTGATAAAAAGTCACAATATGAGCAGAGTTTATCACAGGATATGTCATGGTAGAAAAAATTAGGAGGAGAGAGAGACTAGAACAGTTATGCATTCAAATGTCTTGTGAGATATTATATAATAAGTGCAAATACCATATGATTGTATGCACTGAGGAACTCGCTCTCAAGATTAACTAAAAGGTCTCAGGCAGATAAAGAACTCTACAGTACAGCACAGTTCAGTAGCGTTAAAAAGATTATCAGGATGAATTAACTCAGCAATTAGACTGTAAAAGAAAATACTCAGGTGCCTCACATACTGACTGACCCTAGGTTCAGAGAACATGACCAGCTATCAGTCCCAAATTCTGTCACCTATAGCTTTTCTGTCCTCAGCGCACATCACATGCTGGCAATTTGTTATAAATACCAACAAAACACCAAAGTAGCTGTTTTAGCATTATTTGAAAAAACCCTCATCTCTTCGAGTCTAGGTATCTTTAGAACAAAAACTATGTCAGAAATCAGTACATGTAATACTAACAAGAGCAACAGCAATCAGTCATCCTCAGAGACATTACAGCATATGGCAAGAGTAGAAAACAATGACAAAAGCATAATGAAACAAGGGCACAATCTCCAAAATTCCGTGCAAAATGTCAATCAGCATACACTAAGCAAGTCACTTTGGTCACATCTTCAAAAGAGGAGACGTCAAGTTTGATTGGAAAAATAAAATGTATCAGAGTCTATCAAAATTTACAGAAATAAAAGAAGCCTCATGAGAAAGACTGGAGTGCGGCAACAGGTACTGCAGGCACTATAATAAGGTAAACTTAGACTAATGTACCATCTCTCTAGGCACAGAAACACAAATTCCCATCTGGATTTTCATTCTGATGAGCACTTGAAATTGGAGTCTGATATAAATGAGGTAAATTATTGGATGGAGATTGTAAAGGAAAAAAAATATATCTCAATGAAGAAGACATAACTTTGGCCATATACTCAGGAATCTGTTGCTTCCTTTCAGCCATGCTCAAACCAAGTACTGTCAACATACCCCAAACAGATAGAAATTTAGCAAAATTAAATTACACAAGTGGCCAAGAGGCCATAATTTGACCAAAACCACCTTTGTTGCAGTGAAGCAAGGAGGAACTAGGAAATTCAAATTGCAGATACAGAATTAAAAGTCATAACCAAGAAGTACTGCTGTGTTCCACTGGTGTGTTCAGGAGTAACCTCATCATGTGATCCTTTCTTCTCTTGCAAAAATTTCCATCTCAAACCCAGTGAATTGTTGCCACTATTTTACAGGTAAAAATATCTTGCAAGCAGCTAAATCTTACTTCCACACTACTTCCCACTTCGTGAGCTCTCCATTAGATACATAATAAAATAACCTTTTAAGGGGCAGAGTGTAAAGCTTCAGATGCAGTAGATAATCACAGATTTATTTTTTTTTTTTCCTCTACAAATTCCCTAATGACCACACAAAGAATTCTGCAAATGCTGTAATTGTAAAGATTTGCTTACGGGTAAACCTTTCCCTGAATAACATAACCCTTATGTGATATTTTTTTTCAGTGTAAATACAACACATACATGTTACTGCACCAGTAACATCTATCAACACCTACTTTGTACTAGGCGATGAAGAGAACCAGAAACGTTCTTCTATCTCTAAACATCCCAAGTCACATTTGTTCAGGTCTTAAAAACCGGTTCACCTGTATGCAAAGTTCAGGCTGATTTCCAAAATCATAAATACAGAGGCACAATTTGCAAGTATGAATATTCATATTCAAAAAAATGCTACCAGATATTGTATGTTGTAGGGAACTTTGGCTAAGGATGCCAGATTTGGCTCCTTTCTGATCTGAAGGAACAGCGAAGCTCCCCTGCGTGTAAGCAGGAATATAAACATGCTCCACAATCCTTAAATTTGTAAGTTTAGAAGAAAAAATTTAAAAATCACATCACATAAAATATGCCAATCTGCAGAATCACTAAGACACCTAGACTATAATAACCTTCCCTTGTTACATATTGAAGAAAACATTTTTACTCTAATTAAAAATTTTAAAAGGACATACACCTTGTTTGTATATTGTATACTACAACGTTTACCTCAGAAGTGTTTATCAAACAACATGTCATACATTTCTGGAGCAATTCTTCATGCTTATGAAAATATTCCTCATTTTCACTCTTTGAAGTGAACCCTAAGGGAATATTCACACACATAACCTAATGCTGATTATTTTATCAGCCATCGGAGCAAAAAATGGTTTATCACAAAGATACTAATTAATACAAAAACAAAAAGCCCTTAACTTTTATCTCTGATGTTGAAAGAAACTCAGCTACAAAATAATTAATGAGAAATGTAACTTCTGTAATACACATTGTGAATACATGCTCCCTGATGCTTAGTGAAAAAAAGCGCTCCATTAGGATTACAAAGAAAATATGTATTCTTGCTTTTCTTTACTGCTGCTGAAGTACTGCATATGTATCATTATCCTTTCAAATGCCATACTCAGATGCACAGCATTTTTATGAAACAGAAAACCTATGGAGTAAGTGATATTGCGAGTCAAATATGAGCAGAGGTTAATAAAAAAAAAGCTGTTGTAACATTGTACTGATTATTCACATTTTAATTCTAGAGACCCATATTAACATCACGCTATTTTTCTATATGACTCAACAATTATCTCAAAACAAAGTCTTAAAGACATACATAAAGGAACCCTTTCAAGTTCCATAAAAGTCAGTGTAGTTTCTATTTTATTGCTGTTCAGATTTTTTTAGGTGACTGCTTAAATTCCCCTCTCTTAGGATTTTTCTGTAGTCTGACTTGTCCTGAGCACATAAGCTCAAGGACAGTAAACTACTGTGAATTGAAAATTAGAGGCATATCAACATAGTTCAGCCAAACCACAGACTCACAAGTTTGTCAAGGGAATGCTGTGTCACACTGCCTGGTTTGTGGGGGAAGAATTCACCATGCGTGTAACAAAGTGATAATTTGAATAGTCCTTGGCAATGTCTTGGGAAAAGAGAAGGCCAGCAAGAGTGCTGGAAATGCACTCCACCTTTCCTGCTGGAAATCAGTATGTGCACAAGTGGACACAAAGTGGCAGCAACCAACTTTTGAAAACTTCGCAGAGGTTTTAGAACAACATTTCTGCTGTTGATCATCCTGAGGTGCCAGCCAGGCTAGAGTCCTTTGTGCCAGAGTCTGCACATCCCAGGGCTGCTCCTCAGAGCTCACAGCCTGAGAGTTTGCCTCGCCCAACTGACCCTTCTGTCTTTGCTTTGGACTGCAAAAACATTAATGCCCCCTGCCCCAAGGTGGTTCCACTGGTAGAAATCTGAAATGTGTGGTATCTTCTGGGGTCCCCCATCGTGGGGAGGAAAGATCATTCTGAATCCATGCTCTTAGAAGGCTAATTTATTATTTTATGATATTATATTAAAGAATGCTATACTAAAGAATAGAGAAAGGAAACAGACAGAAGGTTTAAGAAGATACTGATGAAAAACTCGTGACTCTCCAGAGCCTCGACACAGCTGAGGGTGATTGGTCATTAAGTCAAAACAATTCACATGAAACCAATGACCAGTTGGTAAACAATGTCCAAACCACATTCCAAAGCAGCAAAACACAGGAGAAGCAGATCAGGTAATTATTGTTTTCATTTTTCTCTGAGGTTTCTCAGCTTCCCAAGAGAAGAAATCCTGGTGAAGGGCTTTTTCAGAAAATATAATTGTGACCGAAAGGTGTGCCTGCATGGCACAGGGGTAACAGCAGAAGGTGTTTTGTAGAGAGCTCTGAGTAGTAACCCACGTCAGAAGTACTGACCTCTCCACATCCAAGCTGGAGGAAGCCAGGTGGGAGTCTCTGAACCAGCATGACTTTTGATGATTTACAAATGTGCCAGACAAACTCCTGACAATGCTGCGGAGAATATGGGTGCTGTCAGAGCATTTATATCTCAAATTTCTCACAGCTATTTCCATATGAATCAATTTCCTAACTCTGGGCAACAGCAGTGCATAATGCTGTGAATATAAATATACAACATTTGCTTGATAAACAGCTATGAAATATAATGAAATTTCTTATGTTCACACAAATATATAGCCCAGTACACCCATTAGGTCAAGACATCAGATGACCTTTATGTTATGCTGTAAAGGTCAAGGAAGGATAAAAAGAGAAAAAAAAGATGAAGAAAAATAGCTCCAAACAAACACCAGAGGGATTTTGTACAACTTACTGCCTAGGACTCTACTGGTCACAATGGAAGAATTCATTGGATTAGCCTCCTGGCAAACAGATACCACCCTAAATCTGTTATCCAAGATCTTTTTCTTTCTTACTAATAATGAATTTTTCTTTTCTGTAATTTCATTTTCATTCCACTCCCCATCATGTCACCCTGCACATAATCACATGCATAATCCAGCCTCTCTGAATCTGCATTTATTTCTATGGAAGGAGTTTATGAAGGGCTGATGAGAAACTCATTAAAGCCCTTGATTTCACCTTTCTTCCTTAAAGTTTTTAAAAGACATCCTCTACCTGTCATGTTTTTTACAAAAAAAAATAGCTTTTTCAAGCTCAAAATCTCATTTTCACATATATAGAAGGAAACCAAAAGGAAGTAGGTTTTATCTTTCTCATATATATGTAGGTAATAACATTGACTTTAGTGTTATTGATCAATGATATACAGAAAATTCAATCATCACTAGCTGGAGTGGAGAATCAATATAAAATTATTATTATTATTTAATCAAGACAATTTAGATTTTTAGTAAAGCTACGGTGTTTTAATCAGAGCAGAATAGTATTCCCGATCACAGTGAATTAAATAATTTGTATTGCTGCTACACACTTTACTCTGTGGAACTTTTACTGAATTAAATAATTATTTTAAGTCACAATAAGTGCTTACAAGAATCAGAGGAAAACACCAAGACATCATAATAATCAATTATGTTGCACTAGAAAATTAATTCCAAGTGAAAGTCTGTTTAGCAAAGTACACAGAATAACAAAATATTATCATTATTTTGCATTTACAGCCTTGTAGTAAAAATGCTGCCTCCTTAGTTAGAATACTTTTCAAGTTTCAGATTGAGATAAAAGCCTCAATTGTTATGAAACCATCATAGCACTTTCTTCTCTACTTTTGTAAAACTTTCTATGTGTCTCATGTTCCAGAATGAATTTTGCAGCCATCAGAAGATTGCTCATCTGCTGAATAAAAAAGCAACTTCCAATGAGTTTCCCCTATCAAAGAATAAATTACCTCTGAGTGGGTTAGTCTTGACTGCCTGATTGGTTGAGAAGAATATGCTATTAATCTGCAACAGAAATATTAAAATAAATGAGTTCAACCACAAAACCACTTTAAATTCTAGAAGAACAGCTTTTCAATGCTTTTTTGGGAGTATTTAACCATCAGGAGCTCTAGTCACGGACATTTCTTGGAAAAAAAAAAAGATCTTTGCCTCAGAGACTTCAAACCTGAGTTCAGGCAAAGGCATTATAAACTAAGAGACTATAAAGGAATGAAATATTGTGGCCTCTATAGTTCATCCTGAGCTGCAACCTTATGAAAAAGGATAGGTAAAATTATCTGGGGTGCTCCAAAGGTGGCTAGATATTCTAGGAATGAACATCTGTAGATGTTTCCATTCTGGACACTCGAGACACTTAATTTTTATTATGGTAGACTTGCCATTCAGTTTTAATGAATGTGTCTCTGAAGCTTGATTTATCATCAAAGCTTCACATCCATCAAACTTATCCTTGGATCTGTTTCAGAGCAAATTATTGTCCAAAAGAAAAAGAGAAAAGATGAGTTAAAGGGGGATGGATGGGCCCTGGTCACCTAACTGCTTTCAATGCATATTCAGTCAGATACACATTATGTAAGCAGAGGGCTGCATGAGTGTCTGAGCACAAACATCTTCACTCCCATAAAAATAAAGGTGCACAATCAGGAACCTTATTTTCGCAAAATTACTGCTTTCCTTTGATTAGTCAGAAGTGCATTGCTGGCATATTTAACATGATTCTTCATTCTGATAAATTACCATTAATTTGAAAGCATAAGAGATTTAAATTCCATGAAGGAGGCTATAGGTCAAAATTAAATATGTATTGGCCTATTTCTGCTGATTTCTTTATACTCAAATTGCTTAAGCATCTACAAGTAATCATGGGGAAAGGAGAAATAAGTGAAGTATAAAGAAGCACATTGAAATAAAGAAATTGAGTCCATTTCAATTATTTTGATGGTCATTAGTTGAAGATATCTCTACTCTTGTAAGGGACTAAATGATACTGACATATTAATTAAATAGACATGATGCCAGAATGGCAAAGTGGTTTACACAGATATGATGCCAACATTGCTTTTTCTTTTGTATAAATATTGTAATTACTAAATATAAGTTCATGCAATTAGGTCTTTCTAATGTTAATCAGATTTCATTGATATTACAACCCAAGGTGTATCACTCATGCTTTCCTGCTAATGAGTCAAGAAACTTTGACTAAATATTGCAAAGGTTCTTCTGGAGATTTAATATTCCAAACAAAACAATCTGAAGTATTTCCAAAAGTACCAGATAACATTTCCTGCAGCAAGAAAATCCATCTATTATCCCACCTGGACACTAATGCGTTAAGATTATGACTACAAGAAATATCATTAAAAATGTGAATTTGAGAAGAGAGTCAAGATCTAATGAGATTTAGACATTGGTACTTTGCAGCTTTGAAGTAAGGTGTGGCAGGCAGGCAGAAACGCAATGTATGGACCAGAGGACTTAGTATAGTACAGGAATCCAGGTAGATTAATTGTGCAGCTTGATTTGTTACTCTATTCTGTGTGTATTCATGCAAACCCATCTTTTGGAGCTGTAAATAAATAGCTGGCTAAGTGAAACTAAAATGGAAACTATAGGTGGCACAAGGCCTTTGCCCAAGGTGCTTTGAAAAAGATGTTCAACAAAGGAATGAAAAAGATTCTTCCCAAAAGACTGTAACCAAAAAAAAACCAAAAAAAAAAAACCAAAAAAACCAGCACCAAGTACACATCTCAAGAGACTTTTCTAAACTGGAGTGGGTCAGTGAAAATAACATTTCAGCTGCCGCTGTTGCGGATATTCAAATTAAATAATTCCCAATTGCCTCAATGGGAAAATAAAATAAAAAAGGAAAAAGCAATGTCTAACTTCAGGTTCCTGCAATAATTTCTTCATTTTTTGAAAAGTCACACATTTATTACAAAATATATGTTTGCTTTCATCTTTTGTTAATGGAATTTTCTGTGAAAGCTAGTGGAGCTGGAAAATAGAAGCAATTTCCATAAATTTACTTCTGCTTCTTTTGAAAATAAACAAAGCAGTATTTTTTCTTATTATTGCATATAATTTTCAATTTTGGCTATCTAATTTAAGTCATAAAGTTACACATGTCCTTTTTTTTCTCCATTCTGTAATAAAATGGAAAATTTATTGTTTTGCTGTATAGCCTCTCTCAAAAGCTCTTACTGTTGTGCTTAGTCAATGTGCATCGAGGCTAATCTGTGCAAGTGGAATTTCTCTCTCTTGTTCTTCCATTCTTTTTCTCTCCTTCTGTCACAGCTCGCTGAAAACTTAATGTTGAAAAGGTGAATTGTGGGAGAGCAGAGCCCTGTCCACTCACCATCCCGAGATTTTCACACAAGTACTGTCACTGACATATTGTATGAAAAATCCTTTTGCCAGGATCTTTTCTCCTGAGAAGCGAAATATAAACAACAACTATCTGATGGTTGTGGAATGTGGTCTGGAGATGGTTTACCAACAGGTGCATCTTTGATTGGTCTCATGTGAATTGTTTCTGCTTGATGACCAATCACAGGTCCAGCTGTGTCGAGGCTGTGAGCAGTCACAATATTTTATTATCATTCTTTGCTAGCCTTCTGATGTCTCCTTTCTCTTTCTTTAGTCTAGTTTTAATATATCATTTTCTTTTAATATAAGATAATATCATAAAATATTAAATCAGCCTTCTGAAACATGGAGTCAAGATTCTCATCTCTTCCCTTGTCCTGGGGACCCTCAAACACCTCCACAAAGCACTATGCAGAGACAGAGCAGGGAACGTGCCCTTCTCCCTGCTGGTAAGAACACCTTTGTAAGAACAAGGTTCTTGCTTCAAAGGGCAGTCTGGGATGGCAAACAGCAAAAGTCTACGGAGTCTGCCTCAGTAAGGAGCTGCTGGAGAGCTTAAAAGACTGAGGAGGTGTTGGAATCTGAAATATAAGAAAAGAAAGCTTACGCTGCAGCATGCATCCATAAGATGAAATATTTAAAGATTAGGTCAAAAGCATTAAAATCGTTGTTAGCAGTGTTTTAGTAGTCAATAACTCCTTAAAAAGTCTCATAACTAAGGGTCTTCTAACCTTCTGAACCATGCAGTAAAGATGTGAGCCAAACTAACCCTTCCTGCCTATATAAAAGACAAAAAAAAAAATAAACCCCATCATCTACAAACTGAAAGGTCCTGCCTGAAATTCCTCACAAGCAAATTATCACAAGGAGGGACCAAAGGAGCTGGCATAGCTGTGATGATACACAGTCCTCATGCATGTTTACCACTCCTGCTGCTCATTTTTATGTCCTTTACACACCCGTTAAGCGAGCACATCTTCTCAGACACCTCCAGTTACCAGCACTTCACAGACCTCTAAAATCCATTCTCCCTTCTGCAAAATAAAGCCCTGAAAGCAAACCAACTGAAAAAAAACCCCAACTGGCACTACAGAAAGGGAAAACACTAGACACGGTGTTTGGTGTGTTACAAGACAATTACTATGGAAATGGGTGTTTTACCATCCCAGTAATTCCATTTCTTCTTTTTTTTTTTTAATGAAACAGTGACATAATAAGCTTGAAAACACAGAATAGCCATGATTTGTATTTACAAACAATGGGAAAGGAAGAGACATTAAAGAAGCTGCCTTTTCAACCTTGGATTTCATTAAAATGGAATTTAATCATAATAATTTAATGATAAATTTTAAAATGGCAAAACTAAAGTGAATGAAGATGGAAAGTACCCAAAGTACTGTAACGTGTCATTACTACATATTGCCATCACAGGGGATGAAGAGTTTTGGTTTTAATCTTTCTCTGAATGAATTTGGTAATTTAACAAAAAAAAATAGGTAAAAGGTCTGTCTTTACATTATCCTAAAATAATTTTAGTTTTTCATATTAAAGAAATTGGTCATATATGTCTTAGACCCATAAAGGGACTATGATGTGCAAATTTATGTGCATAACAGAAGTCTATACACACACATATGCCTTCAGAATTATGCACATGTTCAAATATTTTGTTCCATAAATATTAATTGTTTTCTAGAGCCCAGTGCTGAACTCAAGTTATTCATATTTTTAATACTCAATGCATTAAGTATATTCACCCTTCATAGTCAATGTCTATCAGCAACTATTCTAGAAGGCAGTCCCTTGAGAATATTTAAGTAGATCTTACATGAACATTACAAAACATAAAATATTTAATATTTTAGAAGAAATCCTAACAAAAAGATAATTAGAGATTAGATGCCATTTATATAAGGGCCCATGTTATTTATTTGAAAGACATTCAATGTGATTCACCTAATTGGGTCTATAAGGTTATTTAACCATCTTAAATTAGGAATTAAATTAATGCCATATTCTATAATAAAAAGACTTAATTAAATCATTAAGAGTTAACTCTTCTGAAGTGATTAACAGCCCTGAAGAAGAAAGAGTTTGACAACAGAAAAACATGCTTTGGGGGCAGCAAAATAGGGAGAATATATATATATATATTTCTACACATATATTAGTTGATTAAGCTCAGCACAGGGATGTAAATACTTATGGCTGCTCTGGGAATGACACCACTATTGATAATTGCCAAACACCTACGAAATGACAAAAATGTGCTCATTAAAACAAAATGCTTAATAAGCAATCTTGAAAATGCAAATGACGCTTCCCAAATGACAATTTCCTTCTTTCCATTCACTTTCATCCCCCCTTGGGTTTTAATAAAGGTAGACACGTCACAGTAGGGGTTAAACCCCCCCAGTTTTTGCATATATACTTTCTCATAGTTCAAATTGCCTTCATAATTATTCCTCTATGTAATAGAAGAAATTAAAAAAAAAGTGAAGAAGCCATCATCACAGTTAGTTAGGAAATTTCTATTAATATTATTCAACAAAAATGAATTAAAGCCTTTCCTTGGTGGGGTCCAGGTCTGAATATTATTATTATAATAAATAAATGCACATAAAATTTTTGACCAATATTTGTCTAAAATGATGATTTTCTTTTCATACCAGATAAACCAGCTCCTTGTACCTAACATTCACCCAGTCTGGGAATATTAACAAACTAGTGATTATAAATTTACATAAATAAAAACTGCTTTAACAACCTTAATCATCAGCAAGAGGACCACCTTGATGGTTAGTAGATTTGTCTGTAATATTGATAAGCTGTTGCAACCAGCCCTGGTTCATTCCTAATGGGGGGAGAAAAAAAGGAAAAATAGAATAAAAAAAAAAAGCTTATGTGAGAAACTTTCAGCAAACATTTATTTACTCAGTGGATGGCTGATGTCAAGATACTCACATATTCAGCTTCTGAGAATTATATAGTTTATGTGATGCTTTCACTCTGAGATTGCTCATCAACTCCTGATGACACACAAATTGTAACAATACCATCCCTCCCTATTATACCATTCTGTCTTTTTATCAAAATAGCCCTACCTGGGCACAATTTTTCTTTCTAACAGGGGGAGGCAAGCTGACAGGATTCCTCTTAAAAATGGAGCCTAATTCACATTTTTTGACGAAATCAGTAGTCTTTGCCTTCCGGTTTTGACCAGCATACACTTCATCTGTTAGCATTAGGAGCCCAAATTAGTGCCTTTAACACTGGATCCCATTATTCCTCAAGAGCTTTTTACTGAACTCCTCAGTTAACACTGAAACAGCTTAAGGACCACCAGGACAATAATTCACAACAAATGAGCTCCTTTTGGTCATCTCCTCCTCCCACCCTGGTCCCAAACCTTTCCGATGGTTCCAAACAACATATTCATTCCTGGAGACCAAAATGAGAAAACTACAAAAAAGACCACTCAAAAAAAAACCACCAAAAAAACCCTAACATCCTTTTAGTTAAAAATCCCGAGAAACAGGCCATGTAGTAGAACTATTTTTTTACCCAAAGTAGTAAATGCAATGGCTTTTAATCACAATACAACTGAGAAGGAGACCATACTAACTGAAAGAAGAGATAACACACTGCAGCAAACCAAACACCTGCAAACAACCTGAAGACAAGATGTAACTACACATCTGTTTTAAGCATAAAAAATGTCCCACTAGCTATGCCCTTGCTGCCCTCTTCTCTCTTCCTTGTGCCTTCATTCTCTCAGCCCTATCCAAATTACCCTCTCACATTCCCTTGAAATATTTGCCCCATACTCTCTAAAATCTGTGCTGCTGTTATTTCAAGCTAATACTTTAAGATGAAAGTTAAGCCAGGCAGCAGCAAAACTACAGATGTCCAATTGACGGAAACATCATCTGCCTACAAACCAGTGAAGAAAACATCTTTACAGAGAAGTCTCACTAAGCCCTACTTCCAAACAGCAACACAAAAGCAAACCTAGGAGTGTTGAGTTTGTGAGGGGTCCCCAGGATGAGGTGGGAGAGGAGGAATCTGACTCCATCTTCTCAGAAGGCTGCCTTATTATTTTATGACATATTATATTAAAGAATGCTATACTAAAACTACACTAAAGAATAGAGAAAGGATACAGACAGAAGGCTTAAAAAAAAATAAATAATAAAACTCATGACTGACTCCTCAGAGTCTGACACAGCTGATGGTGATTGGCCATTAAGTAAAAACAATTCACATGAAACCAATCAAACAATGACCAGTCGATAAACAATCTCCAGACCACATTCCAAAGCAGCAAACACAGGAGAAGCAATCAGATAATTATTGTTTTCATTTCTCTCTGCGGCTTCTTAACTTCCCAGGAGAAGAAATCCTGGCAAAGGGATTCTTCCAGAAAATATGACAGTGACACTAGGAGCTTTAATGAAGGCTGGTATCCTATAGATTTGTGACCTGTGTTTGACTGACCTTGATGTGTATTGAAGATTTAAACTCCACATAGCTTAAATATATTAAAAATATCATAGAATCACTAAGGTCAGAAAAGTGCTCCAAGGTCATCAAAATAAGAATTCTTCCATAGTTGCTGCTGTCCTTAACATTTTTATGAGTTATGGAATTATTTAATTTCAATATATAACTGTTTTTAGTATGATCTTAAAGTACATAGCAAAAAAAAAAGGGGGAGAAACAGTTTTGCTCTTACATTTTTTTAATATCTAAGAAAACCTTAGGCAGTATATTCAAGTAGGTATTTAAAACCTTTGAGAAGTCTTAGATCAGCTACAATGTTGAGTAGGATCTACAAGAAAATAAAAGGCAAATAGCTACTACCCTTGTGTACAATCTGTGTAATTTTAATCCCAGCTTGATAGAGCCTGATTGGCAACTTTTTGCTCATTTTCACAAAGCACCAACTGTTGCTTAGAAAAATGAGATAAAATAAAAATGCTAACCACATAGCAAGATTTTGAAACAGAAAACCAGCAAGTCTCTGTTTGTCTGAAAATAGTCACAGCACATTTCAAACTAACTACTGGAACAGGAAAACAAAGTGCAGTAGGAAAACATCCAGAGTTGTCAATGAATGGGGAAAACTTGTCACAGGTTCTAAGAGAGAACCATAGGGAATGCTTTCTCAGTAACAGGAGTAGCAGGTAAACACTATTGAAGCTATTTGAAGATACCTACACTAGTCTTTAACATAAATGCTGAAAAATAAAAAAATAATCCCAGAGAATCTATTATCCTTCATTCAAGAAGAAAAAGGAAAATGATAGAGGAGACAAATACACATGTTGATTTTTCATGAAAGCTGGAAAAACCAGCCTCATGATGCATTTCCAGCTATTGAGACTTTTTTGTCCCCTCACAGATGTACAGAATATTACTTCCTGTCTTACACTTTTTTCTTTTGTTTTCATATCAAAATCACTGTATCTCAGGAAGCACAGGACTCTAAATCCAGTTCTCCATGGGGGTCTAAATACACAGTTCAGGAAAAAGTTACATACCCAGTGACAGCTACAGAAAGTACAGAATATCCCATTGCTCCCTTTACAGAGTTAGTGTAACATATGGTTATCATGGGGCTTTTCTCATCAGCTCAGACTGAGACAGAAAGTTCCAGTTAGACTCCAATTTGCATGTATAATATCAGAGCAGAGTGCCTACAGATCTGTAAGCCAAAAGAAAAAAGTATGCCCAACTTTAGGAAATTAAAACTTGGAGTTGCAGACAGCTTTAGCTGATCTTAAGTCCCACACAGCTACTAACTAATTCTCAGGGAGGCACACAGGGAATTAAACATGCAGCTCTCATCATTATCAAAGATTGCAGCTACTCAGAGTCTTTATATGCTGCAAATCTACCCTGTAGTGTTTCTAATGACATCCATTTTTGTACAGCAGGTGAAATGCTGATTACTTAATTTATTTCTTAGTCATTTGAAAAACTCCCACTGTATTTATTTAACATACCCTGCTTTTCTTCATCTGTAGGTGAAGGCCACTGAAAAAATTCTCAGGCATACAACAGGACTATGGCACAACAAATGAGCATCACAGTATGAATGCATTACAGGACATCAGGGTGCAACATAAAAATCTTCTCAACAGTCCATTTACACACTGTGAACTAAATTCAGTCACTGTGTTTGTATATGAAAGTTCTACCTACCCCTGCAGGTCTAATACATGCATGTTGAACAGCGCACTTCAACCTTTGATTGCTTCAGCATCTACTTTGTAATTTTGATGATACAAAAATACACCATTCAAATATTTTAGAAGTGTTACATGAAGGAGAGGGGCAGGGAAATAATTCAGTACATCAAGTTTTAATAAGTGGCTTTTCTGAACAAGGGCCAGATCCTGCACATTCTCTGCTCCTGACAGAGAAAGCAACATCAATTTGTTACTAGAGAAAAATAAAATTGAAGTTATGCATTATTTCATGCATTCCTGGTTCCTGCCAACTCTTGAGAGCTGCTTTCCTATTTTCTTACTAATGTTCAGAGATAAACAGCATTTTTCAAGAACACATACTGACCACAATTTCCACCAATAATGAATAAGTTGACCTACAGAGAGAAAGGAAAATAATGTTGCTGGTTGGATGTTGCGTCTTTTTCAATGCTGACTTACACTAAAGAGAAAAGAATTCCTTATGCATGGAATGCAGTTCTTACCTCATTCTGCTTTGTGAATACAGAAGTGCAGTGCCCAAGAAAAAAAAATATGCAAATTTAAACTCAGGAATTTTCCATAGTACTCATCTGTATATTACCTTAGGTCCCTCTCAGATAAGACTTTCAGGGAATTTATGTAGTCCCTGGTTCTCCCTGCATTTCCTTGATTATAAACAGCTGAACTAAATGACTTGTAGCTCTGGACAGCCTTTTCAAAGACAAAGCTCTTTCTACAGAAAATGTTTTTTTCTTAAGCATTTACAACACAGTTCCTAACCAAAAATCTCACAGCTTACTTGAAACAAATGATTT
Organism: Geospiza fortis; assembly: GCF_000277835.1. NCBI lineage: Eukaryota > Metazoa > Chordata > Aves > Passeriformes > Thraupidae > Geospiza > Geospiza fortis. The sequence goes on along the minus strand of NW_005054486.1, from coordinate 245,295 downwards.
CACTAACAAATGCTGTGTTAGAACTCAAATACAGCAGAATTCCTTCTTTCCTCCCTTCCTAAAGAATTTCATCAGCTTTTTCCACCTCCACCATCTCCACACCCCTGTTTATTTTATAATTCAATGGGAAAGATCTGCTTACCTATTAAACAGCTATTTTGTTGCCTGGCATGCAGCATGGCAGAGGTTGCTTAGCAGAGTTCTGTCCTTCCTGTTCTCTGATGGCTAAAAAATAACTTCACCAGCTTTGCTAAGTGGTGCAGGAATCCTGTAAAAAAGGATGTGATCAAATGAATACCTTTCAGGGACCATTTGCCACCAAATTTATTTTATAATTCATCTACTCTCTTATACCAGGACTTACACCATCCTGTAAGGTACAGCTGTACTTCCAATGCACTGCTTAAATGTTAATGGAATGAAATTGCTCCCATCCATATTTTAACAGGCTTAAGTACATCAGCTCTCTCACTTCTGTAAAAAAAAAAAAACTCAAGAGAAGCCTACTAGAGAAATTCAATGAAGTTAACTCTGAACAAATTATATAGGGTTGGCTCAACTTTTAGGGTTGGAGGTGAGGTTTGTGGGTTTTTTGGTGTTGTGATTTTTTTTTTCTTTTGATCTGGATTTCAATACATTGTCATGTAATGATAAATTTCTTACTTTAGTTCCTAACAGTTACAGTACATTTTGAAAGCCTATATTTTTGAGAACTGCTTGTGCTGTGGGCTACAAGTTTTTCCCACCCTCTAAAGCCACTATTATATAAGAAATACCTATTCTTTAGCTTCCAGTTGATTTAATTTAACTGGATTATTTCAGACAAATAATGGTGTAATTCGTGTAACATTTTGACACAAATTGTTCGTGTTGGGCTTTCAGAGAGAAAAGAATTGAGAGACTTAGGGATTTTGAGGACCCCATATGCTTATAAATAAATATGCAATATAAAACTCTGAAGCAGCTAAACTCAATCAAAACCTGGGGAAACCCCTCAACAGCATCAAGTCTCTCAATACCCTCAAGCACAAACAAGTGTGATCTCAGCAGTAAGCGATGGGAATAAGAAATAAATTGACAGAAGATTTACTGATTAAAACAAAACCAAACCAAACTTGCAGTAATGCTAAAGCTTCTTAGTTTTGTCATCTCCAAAAGGAAACTAAACTCTCCAAAAACCCCAAACAAACAAGTCTACAGTCCAGAAGAGGACAACAAAGCAGGTGAAAGGGCTGGAAGAAATTCCCTATGAAGAGCAACGGAGTAGGTTTCTCTAAGCTGAAGAAAAAAAATGTCTGATGGGAGACCTCCTTCCTTCCTGCTGCTTCCTGAGAAGGGAACATGGAGAGGGAAATACTGAGTTGTTGCAGGTTGAATTGCTGCTAATAAAGCCCAGGGTGAGGAAGCCAAAAGGATCTTTGCATAACTATCCACAGATGTTTAATTCAGCCGCGCGGTGAGATGTTCAGGGTCCCAGAAATCTTCATGGGGAGTCTCCAGGTTTCTCCCTCCTGAGGGGCCAGGGGTCACCCTGGTCTTGGGGCAGTACAAAGATGAGGGCCATTCAAGGAATAGGGAAAAAGTGGCTGAGGAACAGGGCAAGGAGCCAATGGGGTCTTAACAGCTTTTTGAGGGAAGATTCTTGTTTCTCCCCAACCTAGGGGATGTCCCCCAGGGTCTCCACACTGAGTTCTTCTCTCTGGTACCCACTGATAGGAAAAAAGAGCTCTAAGCTGTGCCAGGGGAAGATTAGACTGGACATTAGGAAGCATTCCTTTGGCACCTTGTGAAGGCTGACCTAGAACAGAGGCTAGAGAGAGTTAAAGAATAAAGTAGGGATTTATTAAAAGGCCTCAGTGGATCCACCTTGGGCAGTGCAATAGCCCAGCCAGGGCTGCACCCAAGATGAACCAAAATGGATGACAGGTCATGGGGTCTCACACTTTTATAAGTTCTGGTTCCTTAGCATATTGGAGTTAATTGTTCAATTATAGCTTTAGGTTATTAAGTCTCATCCTTCTTGTTTTCTCTTCAGTCCACTGTTGTTTATGGTCTTGGGCCTGAGATTTAGATCAGCTGCCTTTGGTCCCCAGCTAGAGAAGGAATTGTTTTGTCTCCCTACTCTGTGAAGAGAGCTCACCATCCCCTCATATGAAGCTCAGAACTAAACACTAAAGCAGCACAGAATCTGAAAAATATAAAAGCTAAAACCTGAGGCATCACCCTCAGTGAGGGTGATCAGACACTGGAAGAGGCTCCCTAGAGAGGTGATCGATCCTCAAGCCTACCAACACTCAAGAAGCATTTGGACAACACGCCCTTAACAACATGTTTCAACTTCTAGGCAGCCCTGAAATGGACAGGCAGTTGAACTAGATGATCATTTTTTTCGTTTTCACCAGAAATCTTTTATTCTGTTCTATTAGTTTAATAAACAACTAAAGATTGCAGTCCGTGATTTTGCTAAGCAACAACATAACACTTAGAGGTGAGGGTGGGCCAGGGAATTCTTTCTTGGATATTGCAATTTTCTGAACCATCTTATTTCATCACTTTGGTTAGATTCCTCGTGCTCCTTATTTTCTCATGTGCTAAGCCAAGTATTCTCCTGACTCAGTGGGAATGGAATACAAACAATTAGCTGTCCACATGGATGGGGGCCATTTGAGAAGTGGTTTTGAACCACTGCCATTGCATGCAAGAAAAGACAACACAAAATGGACATGCTCTACTTCTGCAAGAAGAGTCACTTGACATTGTGTCAAATATGGAGAGATAGTTTCAGAGGAAATTTCAATTAAATAGATTAGGTGATTATGGTCTGTGGAACAAGGGATGAGCCAAGAGCCTCAGAAATTTGCATTTAGAAGAAAGAAAATGATACAAACCTTCCATTCAATTAAGATGGTGTATAACCAGAAACAACAGCAGTAAGTGGTCACCTGGACAAAACAACTCAGAACATGAAAGCAAGAGGAGTAAAGATTTTATAAAATCAAGTTGCTATCCAAATGGGACAACAGTCCACTCAACCTTCCTCTACAGCAATCTAGTGTGTTTTAAACCCTGTATAGCACAAGGAAAAAAAATAATGGAGATTGTGCTGACATAAAGCTCAGATAATCTGTGTTCTTGGGGCATACATAACTGCTGCTGAAGCTGATGAAGAGTGTAACAAAGAAATGAAAACATTGCAATAACCATGATAGCAACAAAAAATAACAATGCTTCATACAGTCAAGGCAAGAAAATATATAAAGGATTTTTAGACACAGTATTCAACTGAATTACTTGCTCAGTTCTTTATGGAATTACTTCTCTATTCAGTACCAAAAATCTATTTCTCTCTGAGGTCCAAAGAATGCCTATAATATATATATATAGCAAGGGACAAATAGTAAAGGATATATATTAATAAAAAAATAAAATTGTTAGGGTATTGGTTTTTATTGGGTGAGAAATACATCTTGAAATACTGAAGAAGTCCCTTCTAAGAAGAGCTTGAGTAACACATAAACATATGGACAGAAATCATTAAAAATATGCCAAAGACACGATATGCTTGAAGAAAAACACCAACTTCAAGTAGTCTCAGCCCATAAAATCAGAGAAGAAAAAAATCTTTAAAGTGTAATGTATTACCTTGGAATATTTTCCCTTAAGGAACTGTGGAATACGTTTCGCAGAAATTTTGTCCTTATTTAGTTATTTTGTTCCCCAGAAGAAGGAATAACTTTTCACACAGAAGTCCATATCATGAACTGTGCTGCAATTTAAGGACTGACCAGGTGCTTACATGTGAACAAACATACCCCCTGCCTAAGAGTTTTAAATCCAAATATTTCTGCCTACTCGTCTACAGAGAGACAAGTCTGAGCAATGAGCTCCTTAGAGTTTTGGAGTCATTGAGAGACTCTTTGATGATGAGTACTTTGAAAATAAAGAGAGCAAAATTTACATTTACAGTGTTGTTTCCTCAAGACAAACACACTCCTCCACAGGCCACTTGAAGCATTTTAATTGTCGACCTCAGTTCAGCTACACTAAAGTCACAGAGCTGAAAGGGGGAAAATAAGCAGCATTTCTTGAGGTTCTGACAAATTTTCACCTGGATGTTTGGGTCAGGCTTCAAAAGACACTTAGCTATCTAATTCCCATTACTTTCAAAGTGAGGAAAACATATAAACAACTTTCATAGTCTGGCCTTTTATGCATACCAGGAAACCAGGGGTTTTTCTTGCTTTGTACTTTTTAAACAAGTTTTACTTCTAAACAAGTTTCACAGTCTATTTTCAGTTAAAAAGCATTTAGATTTTGTACTTTTTGCTCTAAGGTGTTTAAGGCAACAAAATACCCTGTTTTTTCTCCTCTTCAGCTGCAGAGGGCAAAGAAAAAATGAGAGATGTCCAAGGTTGTTATAAGTACATTGACTAATGATAAATGAGAAAATATGAAAAATACTTATCACAGATTTAAAAACCTATATTAAAATCACAGATAATTTAACTAAACAATAAGGGACAAAAAAAGCAGGTGCCATACCAAAACACTTTCAATTTTTTATATAGTACACTAATGGGTTAGATATATTATATTTAATAATTTCTGCTTCTAAATGCAATGGCACATTCCTCAAAGCTGTTTTTGAATTAGAACTGAATGTCCTAAAGACAGATGCATGGCAAGATTTCCAGGTGATACCTGGGACATCTCAGACTTCACTCTAAATGATGTGGAACAATCTTTTTTTTTTTTTTCTTTTTAAATATTTGAATATTACCTTCTGTTACCTTAAAGCTTTTTTTTTTTTTTGCTCACTCTAACCCAGAATATTTCAAAGGTAAAATTTTATGAATATCCATCATGGAAATGCTGTACTCTTTTAGGCACTGTCCACCACCAAATCCCAAACCATTTTAAACTACAAGTATAATTCCTCAAAGAAATATCTCAAATATTTCTGAAAATGAAAAGTACGGCAAAATCAGGAAAACCTTCCTCAATACTAATTTTCCACATGAACTAATTCTTTCATAAACTTTTCTCTGAAGCCAAACAAATTCCAAGGCAAATGAACAAGAAATCACTCAGCAAAACTGAAAGTAGAGAGGTTTACAGAAGCACACCAATTAATTTCTTGACATGTGCTAGAATAAGAGAGCACTAGTGTTATTAGAATCCTAAGCACAGCCTACATAGGGTTTACAAACTCCATTTTCTGGACTTGGTCCTATTCTCCAGACATATTTCAGTAATCTTTTATAGCTTTATTTTCTGCTTTGATTAAAGGGAACATAACACAGCTTTACATGACCAGCTATGGGATCTGGAGCAGATGGTTGACTTTCTTCTCCTCTTAAGTCTACACAGTGAGACAGACTTGTGATCCTGCCTTAGCAAACTGGCAAAGAAGTTTCAGACCAAAATGATGAACTTATACCATTTGTCTATCTTATGGTTTTATCAGTAATTCTCAGAACTTAATAGACAGCCAAACATCTGTAGAAGAGGGTGTAAAAGGGCTTGTCCCTATCTAGAGATGTTTAATGATATTATCTGCATGGTGTGCACAGAAACATCAATTGAAACTACAGAAAACAAATATAACATATATGACTTCTGTTGTAGGATACAACAGATGAGCTGTATCCATAGTTCAGGGTGTAGTATATAAAGAAATATACACTCAGCAGAAATATTTAGACATGTTCTAGCTGTAACAACACATTTTTCTCCAAAATATCTTCAGGCATTCATCAGTGTCCCTTCCCCCATGAACGTTTAACTTAGCCTTATATCTGTCTACATAGCTTCAAAACACAGTTGACCCAATTGTCACAGCACATGTCACAGTTGAGATGGCCACAATACGCAGAGTACCACCACACAATTTCAGAAAGCTTCAAGCATTTTCCCTTACCTCACCAGAAGGCTTCAGGCATCTACCCATACAGAATAACATCATTCCACTTCAGAAGGCTGCAGGCATCTGCTCATTTTGCCCTTCAGCCCAGCCTTTTATCCCCTCCTGTTGATGCACTGCACCTGTGTGCCCTCTGTTCCCTTTGGTGGTTGGGCAGCGCCCCTGGGCACTCGTTACCTTCAATGCTGCTCACCTGCTGCTCACAGCTGTACCCACTTGGGATGAGGCTCAGCCCCATTCCCAATTACCACAAACTGTGTGCCTAAAATTCACCTTTTTTCTTTTCTATATCTACTATTTCTCTACAGGGCCCTTGCAGAAGAAATAGCAAACATGGTACAAGTATCTCTTTTGTAGGTTCCACTAACTCTGGAATGCATCCATGCACAGAACCTGATTCACTCTCTAAACGTAAATATCATAAAAATCTTTAAATTTATAGAATATTGACAATAGCAACATGCAAAAATAAGCCAAAAGTCAAACACCAGGACACCAACAAAATAAACAGCTATACAGTATCCCACACAAGACCCAGGAGTAAAAGTCAGGGAGACCCCTTGCTTGCTTTGCCACCACAATTGAAACCTTTTGAGACACAGAAAACTCACCTCAGAGCAACCCACTTATGTGAATCTCAGTGTCCTATGTTAATTTTCCAATTTAATTACCTTTATTTCCCCAAGATAAAAAATTTCTACTGTATGGAAATTTAACCATACTTTAATTGAATCAATAAAGGATTAAAGAAATATATCATTGCCGGTAGGAATTAGCTGAAGTTTTATTAATGCATTTTTCCAGATCTGCAAGTTCTACTGTAGTTTTTAGTCCATGTTTTCTCACATTGTGGTTGTAATTTCCAGCTGCATAACCTAAGCTAATGATGACTTTGAATGACTAAAACTTTAACTAATAAAACCAACACTAATAAAACTACTTTAATTAGAACAAAGAAAAATATGTCTTAAATGATCTAAAGTAATACAAATTTATTACTAACAGCATCTCAGTTATTCCAAGGAAATAAATTAATAATAAAAGCCATGAGTGTTCCAAGAACCCTGCAAGTTTAAGCTGTAAACATTTCACTATTTGTATTTGTTTATTTTTATTTTGCAGTAATGATCTTGAATAAAATATAAAACTTCAATCCATGACAACTAAAAGAATAATTGAATGGGAATTAATTTAGATGAGTAAAGCTCCTTCAGTTTAATTTTTAAAGTTCCACCTTGCTTTGTAACTGCTATAGGCTTAAGCAGAAGAAACATACCTTTTTTTCTGTGGGACTAACCTGATAAAAGAGCAACTTGCCAGATGTCACAAACAACTAATACATTGTGTTGTATTAGTTTTAATTTAAGCTCTTTGCATTAATGCATTCATAAACACAAAGATAAACAGAACAGCAGCACAGTGAAGAATGGTTTATATGGAGAGGCCAGGGTGATGAGTGTGGCATTCACATTCTCTGGAAAAGTCCCTTCACCCAGGATTTTTCTCCTGGGAAGCTGAGAGGCCTCAGAGAAAAGGAAAACAATTCTTATCTCATTTGCTTCTCCTCTGTTTTGCTCACATGGAATGTGTTGGAGATTGTTTACTCACAGGTGATTGTTTCATTGCATTCTGCTGTGAGTTGTTTTCACTTTTTGGCCAATCAGGGCCAAGCTGTGTCAGGACTCTGGAAAGAGTCACGAGTTTTCATTATTCTCTTTTTAGCATTCAGTAAGTATCTTTTCTGTATTCTTTAGTATAGCATAGAATTCTTTAATATAATATAGTAAATAAAGTAATAAATTACCCTTCTGAGAACATAGAGTCAGATGCATCATTCCTTCCTTCATCAGGGGTGTGCCTTGCAAATACAATAGATGAGAAGAAAGAGTCTGGCAGGTTTATTTTCAGGAGCTACTATTGTTTTTATAAAACACCTGAGATCCTTACAGAACAGTATCTTTCAAGAAAAATAAACTCATGATGCCTTTTAATGTTGAAAAACATTGCACAATTTCAGCTGAGGCGGCTGAGCCCCGTGGTATCACCCTCTCTGTTGTTTGGGTAAACCGCTGTGGAATCAATTACTCCTCACAAACTTTGCTCAAAAACCTTTGTGTTAGCTGTGACAAGTTCCTTGTTTCTCCCTACACTCAACAGCTTCTGCTTCACCGTGCTGGGAGAGCTGGCAGCACAGCACAGCCTTCACCAAACTCCCATTTCAAAAACGCCTCGAGGAGCATGACTCACACTCCTGCTGTTTCTCCCCGGGATCTCCTCCAGCCAGACCAAGAAACCCAAACTCCAGAGGGGTTTTTGGAAGGAGAACTCGTTCTCCACCACACGGCAAGCAACTACACTAAAAGATGTGTGCTAGACAGATGCTGATCCAAAGGGCAAGCAAGCAAACAGAGCGGCCAAGTGGCTGACTGGTAAATACTGACAGCCTAGGAAACAACCACCTTCAAAATGCATTTTCTTCAGAACTGAGGAGGAGGAAGGGGGAAAGACACATACACAAATCCTAAATATTAAATATATTTTCATAGGAGTCATGAGAGAAATGAAACAACAGAACGTTTAAAACAACATGGCAGGATTTTTTTCTGTAAAATCAGAATGGAAAGCGTGGCACTTCAGTTCTGAACTCATTTATTCCTTTCCTGCCTTCAGCTGGGGTAAATTTCTTCTTGGTAGCTGTGACAGTGTTGTGTTTTGGATTCAGAATGAGAATGTGTTCGTATCACACCAATGTTTTGGGGTCTATGCTAAGTTGTGTTCATCCTAAGTCAAGGAATTTTTCTTTCCTTGTGCCATGCTCTGCCACTGAGGAGGTGTGCAAAAAGAAAACCAAGAACAAAACCAAAAAAGTGTGAGGGAGCATGGCTGGGACAGGTGACCTGAACTGGCCAACAGGGTATTCCCCACCATAAAGCACCATGGCATTTATACAAACTGGGGCTGTTACCTGGCAGAGAAGCCAGTCTGGGCTGGGGAAGTGAGGTTTGGCACAAATGGACAGGCAGTGAGTGATTGCATTGTGACTGAGTTGTTTGTTTTGGTTTTTTTAATTATTATTATTATTATTACCAGTATTATTACCATTATTGCCATATTTTACTTTATTTTCAATTATAAAACTGCTCTTGTCTCAACATACAAGTTTTACTTCACTTCTCCTCCCACTTCCACTGGGGTGGGAGGGGAAAAAAGGGGGACTTGAGTGAGCATCTGTGTGGTGTTTCATCTCCAGCTGGGTTTAAAACCATGACAGGCACTTATCACCACTCACAAGAAATGATGATAGGCAGTCCTAGCCACACTATACACTATTGCTATTGGCATATCACAGTGAGACTACATCAGTTCACACATCTGATTTATCCTCCTTATCATGCCCTTGATAACCTTAACAAGTTTTATTAAGCTGTTAGAAAAATAATAGTAGAGAAATATGAATTTACAACAAAAAATTTCCTGCATGTTTGCGCTTCATTCACACTTTTAACAGCTTCATTGTAAAAGTACCTGATTTTTAACTAAGATGCAGTGGAGATAAGGTAAAAATTTTATATACTCTGTATAAGTGTATTTCCCCACCTGATTTTCTCCATTCTGCCTCCCTGCAGACAGCATGCCTCTGCATCAACACCAAAAACCTTCCTTTGCACTTTCTTATAAAAAGTTCTCACTTAAACAAGTTTGAAATTTGTGTAAAGACTGGCACTAGCTCTGGCTCTGGCACTGCCACTTGGCTGTGAGCTCAAGCCTCGGACTCAGAATCCTTCTGCTCTCAGAAAATCTGCTGCTCTTTACTCCAAAGAAACCATTTTTCTCCAGCTAATCTTGACAGCAATCACAGGAGCGCTAAAAGCACTCAGCAGCATTAACCTAAGGAATGCACTGAGCTCTTTCATGAGTAAAAGGCAGTGTGAACACTTCTGAGCTCTGAAAACATGGAATTATCAGGACACATCTACCTGTCTGTGACATCTGGTGAGCTGTTGTACTTTATCCCCACTACGGGAAGTGTTGCAAGTAAAGGTCAGGAGACCAGGGGGACTGGACACTGTAAAAGAGGCAGTGAAATTAAAATTGAGTAAATCCACAGAGTCAGAACAGAGTTTGTGTGATCAAACCAAGGTCAAATGATGCCATCTCCCCCACTCATGGCTTGAGCAAACCCTCTGAGGATGGATGGGATGAGATTCTCCCCCTCCCTCAGACAAATCTGCCAGTGCTCTGCAAGGCTGACTGGACACACAGTGCAGGGCATTCAGCAGTCAATCAAAAACTTCTCGTGAAGCCATAATGAAGAAATCTTCTGATTTCAGAAAATTAGCATTTCCAAGGGAAAACTTAATAATGCATTAAAAAAAAAAATTATTCAGCTGCAGAGAACGAATGGGAAAAGCAGTGAACTGCAAGAAGCAATGAGAATGACTTGTTTCCATTCTGTCAACACAGCAGAGGTGACTGAATTACAATATACATTAGCAAGATAGGGGAAATTCTTACTCAGTCAATATAGATTGAAGATATATCCAGACAGATAGATACATACAGCACACAGTTTATTTCCTTCTCTCTTACTCTGTGTACACATTTTTTTCAGAGATAAACTTGAAGGTTTTTTTTATACAGTAAGAGATTTCAGATGCTGTAAACTACTAGGGAGAATTCACTTTACATAAAAGATATTTTCATGGTTCATGCAAATTTTCATGTCTGAGGCACACATTTTCACATTTTATCTTGGAGTTTTTAGTACTTACAGATCAGCCATGAATGCAGAAAACATGGAAACAGGCTCCTATGAATTGGTCCTATGAGCAGAAAAACTTCCTTGTGATCTGGGAGAGTCAAAGGTGTGGTCTTTCCTGCCAAAGTACTTTCTGTATATTTATCAATTAGTTATAAACTCCAAAATGAAACAAAATTAGTACACTAAATCTTCTCTGCACATTTAGTCCAGTTCAAAAAAAAAAAAAAAAGAAAAGGAAACAAGGATAGGAGAGGACATTCTCATAAACAAGCTTCTCTTCACAATCAGACAAGACAAACATATGAAACAAGGATTAAATAGGGAGGGAACTCATCAATGTGCACAAATATCTGAAGGCAGAGTGCCAAGGAGACAGATACTTTTGGTTTTTACCCACTGGCAGGACAAGGCAATGGGCATAAAGTGAAATAGAAGACGCTGCTTCTGAACATCAGGAAACAGTTTTATTTTTCTATGAGCATGAATGAGCACTGGCAGAGGTTGCCCAGAAAAGATGTAGAGACTCCACCCATGCAGATACTCAAAGGCCACAAAGAAATGGTCCTGGGCAATTATGTCAGGGTGACCCTGCTTGAGCAGGGCGGTGGGATGAGATGAATTCTAGAGGTCCCTTGTAACCCCAGCCATTCTTTGATTCTGTATCAATCACAAAATCATGCATGCATGCATCTCAAAGTATCAGAGGAACTGGTTTATAGGTGAAAGCAAATGAAAGAAAGGTGACTTTGAAGGCTTTCCCTCTGAAACACCACCAAATGCACGAACATACATATCTTTAATCACTACTAAAATCCAAGTGCTTGCACAATGTGACTGGGACAATTAGGTAGAGCATTTGATGACAGTGTGCATCAATCAAACATTTTTTTAAATAGTTAATCAAACACTATATACTGCTGGCTATTAATTTTCAAAAGATTTCTTAAATTGTGTCTTATTACGCTGTTTATAGTCCTTCAAAAGTCACTGAGTGGTGAGCAGCTAATTCCCACAGCAGCATCATACACAGACACACCAACGCAGGATCTCTGGGTTAGTTTAGCCTGTAAAGGAGGCTCATGTGTCATCTGCAGACCCTTCATAATGTTTATTAGCACCTAACAACTCTAGCCATCCTTGGAATCCTGCATAAATGTTTGTGAGAATATTTAATGGCCATTTTTGCTATGAAAATGCTCAGGAGAAAGACAATTAAAAACACACAAAATAACATCTAAATACTTAAGGAGAAAAGCTCAGGGAAACTTTAAAAAACAGGTAGATTACCAATTCTGATGTTTTGACAAATACAGGTGACAGGGAGGGTCATCAGGCAACGCACTTTAAACATTCATGTTCCAAGCATATACTTTTATATATATACATAGTAAAAATTTTATATATATAGTACATAGCAGAATATACTCAAGCAAATGTTTATCTCCACACTCAATCTGAGTCAACCTGGTTATGCTTTAAATATAAAGCTATAATTTTTTTTTCTAAATATTGTTTTTTTTATATACTACTGTATCTTTTTTTTGTGCTGCCCTCCTGAGATTGGACTTGAGTTTGGCCACACTGAAGCAGCACAGGTGGCCTATTGTATAATCAAGTAATCAATTTATAAGACCTGCCCACACAGTATTTTTCTGAAATAACTATATATATTTTAAAAATATAATTTCCAAAACAGTAAGTTTAAATTTTTTAAGACCTAAAGTTGTAGATAATTTTAGGTTGTAATATATTTTATTTACATCTATATATTTTATAAATATATATATATATCAATATTAATCCACTGGTACATTAAGCAGCAGAATTTCTCCCTGTGTACCATCAGCTATCCACAGATGTACTCTGAACTCATAGCAGGGCTGAGAAACCTCCTCTCAGCACTAAAAAAGGCAAGGCTGTATGAATTAGAGTTTAACTGATTAAAAGACCCAAATCTTCAGGGCCATTTGTATGACTTAGTGGTGCACAGCTGGAATTTAGGATTTGCTCAATGATGTACAAATAGGGTTCATTGGCAAAAAGGAATTTAATAATTTATATTTGGCTTTGTGTAAACAAATGATTAATTCCTTGTTTTAGCCAGGAATGTGGGGGCATTTTTTTCAGTAGAAAATAAAGATTTGTTGAAACCTATAATTTATTAAAGCTATTAGAAATCAGTAAAATTTATTAAAAAACATTTCATTTTTAGTTGAAATCTAGAAAATTATGTTAAAAAGACTATCAAATTACATTTGTAGCGACAGAAACAACTTTATGATTAAATGCAGAAAACCTTAATTCTACTCTAAAATAATTCACAGTCTATTTATGATATATCAAATCTCTGTATGACATGCTAACCTGATTGGTTTGTGCCATATTTCGGGTGAGATCTCCAACCCTGTGGTATTTGGGGTTGGGTTTTGTTCGGTTTTGTTTTAAAACAGCAGTGGTGTCTCCTGCAGGAGCTGCTTCAGGGCTTCACTTTCCAGACGGAATTTTTTTTTTAAGTCAGTTTGGATACTAAAAAATTTAAACTACTCTTTCCTATTTCTATTAGCAAAAGCCCTCAAAAAATAGCAAAAACTGCAACCAATCAAACAAAACCAAAACCTCAAAGTACTACAATAGCTTCTAACCATTTTTATTGCAAGGCTTATATCCTCACACCACCCTAAAATTTTACTATTTAGTGAAAATATTTTTCATTATTTTCCCTCTCCAAAATCAGCATTATTACAGGTATTTCTGAGCCCTTCACCTTCCTACAGCTGAGGCCTGACCAGCCTCAAATACAGTATCATAACTCTTGCACATTACTTTAATTAATACATTTCAGAATGACTTCTGGCTTTCCTGGAACAGCAACATATTGCAGACTTGGACTGCAGTGTGCTGTTATTTTTTCAGCAGCACTTCTGCATACCTAATTATTCCCTATACTATCACTTGCATTTATCTTCATTGATCTTCTTCATCACAAAATTTTTATTTTACCACAGTGACTTTGAATTTCTAGCCTGGATTGCAAGCATTTGACAGCCCTTGCCCTAGAGCTGCCCCTTAAGTTTTAGCTTATCTATCACAGAAGGGAGTAAAAAAAAAACCAAACTAGGATTCAGCCCATAATGAAAACCCTTCCAATGGAAAATAAATAAATTTTCATTCAAGCATGGTGGGCATTTAATTCTGATTTACTTCTGAAATGTATAGAGGTCAGTGGAACAAACCTCTCTGAAGTCAAAATGGATTGAAGCTGCTGCTTGTCATCTACCCAACAGCCCATGAAAAATATATCTATGTATTTAACATGAGTTCTTCTTGAATACCCACATTGGATGTATCTTCAATCCTTACTAATCCCCACATTAGATGGATACCAGAATGTTAAAATCCAGTTATTGAGAGATGCCTCTGCTTCAATTAAGGTGCATGAGAGGACACATGATGAAGTCAATAGTATGGATTTTATTTTAACAATAAAATGTGAGGTAGAGAGATGGAAAGAACTACAAAAGAGAGGAGAGACAGAGAGAGAAAGATTAAGCAGAAGCTAGTCACCAGAATGTATTACTGATAATGAACAATTTCTGGGCCACAAGGAAAGCCAACTCAGTTTACCTAGACTTCTTGGTGGATGGGGGTCCTGAAGTGGTTCAAAACTTTTCACCATGAATACATTTTTGTAGCAGAGAAATTAATCCTCATTGGCTACACACGTTGTCTTAACAACAATCCTCATTGGCTACACAAAGTTATCTTACTTTATTGGTTAAATTATTCCCTCCCTTCTGATGCTAATTATTCTGCAAGCTCAGTCTCTCTCTTCTTTTGAGTCAATGGTTTTCTTGAGCTGTGGGCAGTGGTCATGCTCTCCCACTGCCAGAATTACTTTTTACCTAGTCCTACCTGATTTCAGCAGAGTTGCTGAGTTGGCTTTCCTTGTGGCCCAGAAATTTTCCCTTTTCCAGGATACATTCTTCTGGCCCAGCTTGTTAACCCCCCCCTAGGTCTGAGACAACAATAACCCCACATTTATTTAATCTCAAACTCCAGTAATCTCCTCGCAGTGTCCTTCTGTTTTGTCCTAAACAGGGTTTGAGACAGTCACCTGTCATTCTTGAATGTTTGTAAAAGCATTTATGTAAATTACACACCTGTAGCCCACTTTTATTGTGAATAACCAAACAAAAACTTTTGTAATCAAATACTTCATTTCCTTTCACATTGTCCTTACTTTTCTTGACTCTCCCCTTTTAAGAGAAATTAAATAAACCTATTTTTTTAAAGTGTTTTGACTAAGACATCTGCATTTTATCTTGTAAGTTTATGCTATTCCTTTGCAGGTTTGCAGCACAGGTGAACACCAAACCTCAAAATTGCATCCAGTTAGATCCAATCCAATTCAAATTATCTACACCTGACTTCAAAACTCATATCTTCAAAAAATCAATATTCATAGCAATGTGATAAGGTTTCTGAATAGATAGCATCGATGAAAACTAGTCACATTAACAACACAAAAAAATCCCGAAGGCTTGAAACAGTATGCAAATATAAAGGACATCTAAATGCAGAAAAAATCAGAGGCAGCCTTTAATGAATACATCCTTTAATGTTACACAATAATTTCAAAGTATCTTTTGTTTAGGCTAAATACTCTAATAAGATTTTATTTCTTCAACTGCTGTAATTTAATTTTATGGAAAATTATCTCCAAAGACAGCACCCATAAAAAATTTTAGCATACCGAAAGTTTTAGATCATCAGAATAAACCAGGACTTATTTAAATAGTTCAACTTCATTACATACAGGACTTTGTGAGGTTTTTTTGTGTATTTCCTGAGTGGGAGAGAGTGGCATGGGGGGGCCAAAGACCAGCAGAGCTGAGCTGTGACTCGCAGTAAATTTGATCCCTGTTTTCCCAGTCCCTTATCTTCAATAAATTTAAGCAAATTAAGCCTCCTCTGTGAGGAAGGTGACAGTCAACCAGCTATGAAATAATGATTGCAATTTCACACAAAGAAAAGTTTTTCTTATCCCTTTTAGTTCTCAGCCTGAGAACTATAGTCCGTGCCAAAGCCTGATCTAGTGGCAGCACAAAATTGACAATTTAGCTGTGGGAAATTGTTTCCTTCTCTTTTTGGTTCACATAAATGGAATATATACTAGGATTTTTAATCAAGAAATAATTAAAGGTGAATGGCAATGGAATAACTGCATAAAAAACTTGGTTCTCTCTTTATAAATGTCACATAGATGAAAAATTAACAAAAAATTATAACATCTACATTTTCCTCGTATTTTTTCCAGAGTTAAACATGGAAAAGAAACACAAAGCTGTGGTATTATCCAGGCTGAAATTCTATTTTTAGCGACAAAGGTTTCAGAAAAGATATTCCACACAACTTTTCAGAGATACATCCCTACTATGAACATTTAATTTGCTCTGATCATCGTAATATCTGCATGCTTAATCCACTGCTCAAAACATCAGATTGGTTCCTGAAAGTCAAACAGTAACAAAGCCTACAAAAGTGAATGCATTCAAATCCCCTGCCACTTAAAATCAATAAACTGACCTCTTTTGAAGATGAGCTGTTTTATTACACAGTAATGAAATGTAGAATTTTGTCAACCAACATGCAGTGCTGAGCCCTAACAAGCTGTTAAGGACAAGGAGGGTGTATATTAGAATTCCAACATTCATTGCTGTTGGACTTTTCTGTCCTGGCACCCAGCATGTCACTCAACAAACTGAGAGGCTGCCTCTTCCTCCTCCAATGAAACAGGTCTGAAGGTATCTTTCTGTTGCTGATGACAAAATATCAACAAATTCATTCTATCCCATGGGCAAAGAATAACAATTAAGGTTTGCTTCCATTTGATGGAAGATAAATGTTTCTGTAGGACGACTCTGAAGACAGATGTCTAAAACTGCTTAAAATTTCACAACGAACCAACATCCCATCTGTGATGGGCATTCTGATGATGCTCTGGGAAACATTAGGTGATTTTTTTCAATCTGGAAAATTTGTTTTCTGAAACTGTACCGTTCACAGATCCATTTGTCTTTTATTTCTTCAATTGCTCATTTTATCTTGGCATACACCACCAGCGACTTAGGGCTTTGTTTTGAAGTTTGATGGCTACCTCCATGATGCATAGAATCCCATTAAAACTTTTACTCAAGTCTCCATTTTCAGGTTTTTCATGGACAAAAAGGAGAGAACACCTAATGTTCCTGTCTCCCACAACACTCAAGCTTTTCCCAAATTTAGTTGCTGCTGCTTGCTGCATTTGCTTTCTTTGCCTCATTAATTTCTGATATCTGCTGCATGGTTTATTACACAATAACATATGCTCTCTGATATCCCACTTCCTGCTGCAGCCTTTTCAAGTACACTTTAAAAAAGAAAGCTGTTTTGATTGTGGGTTACCTCTGGAAGAATTAGATTACATTTGGCAGGAGTGTGAATACTCACTCAAGGCCAAACTGTTTTTGTGCAACAGGGTGAAATCGAGTCTCACCTGATTTGATTGTGCATTTGTAAAGGTTAGGTGTATTTTGATCACTCCATATGCCATATAGATTTATAAGAAGTGCACTTTTCAGTTACTATTTTTGCATGTTCAAAGATCGCAGCAATTCTCTCAGCCATTCCAGTGCTTTCATTAAGGGTTTCTGATGCTCTATACTCTTACATACCAACTTTCAATCAAGTACATGGAGCTTTGTGCATTTTTCAGTTTCTGTCTCAAAAAGACTTTAAAAAGAATCGTGAGAGACCCAGAGAGTTTAACAGCAAAATAAATTGTTCTGAGAAATGCACCTGTGTGTTATCACTTAGGAAGGCAAAA
>NW_005054486.1:212743-227728 GCF_000277835.1 Geospiza fortis | reverse complement strand
AATTGGAAGGCAAAATATTCAATATCACTAAATTTTATGCTTTTCCAGTGAAAAAGGGTTTTCTTATTTTTACATCTTGAATAAATATGCCATTAAATCACAAAAATACATATTCTTAAATAAACATACACACACACACAGACAAGGCTTCACTGCGAGCACTTGTCAGAAAACTGAACCTTCAATTTCAGTAACTTCAATAACACACACGAAAAGATCCTTGGTTTTCTACCATCATGGAATATAAAAGATAATTACATATACTCTTGCCTGTGAGGGATTCTAGATAGTAAACAGAGTTTACAGCCCCCTCAACATACAGAGAGCACTCTCTTCTCACAGTCACTTTACAGTCTCTAAATATTTGCTGTGCTTCCAGAGCTTCTGCCCAAAATTTTATTCAGGGCTGAACACTTTTGAAATATTTGAATTTTATCTCAGGTTCATAATCTCAATGGTTTGCTACTGCTAGAAATGGTAAAATATTGCTCTTCTAAAAGATGAAATATGTATTTTGTACTAGACATGAAAAAAAAACCACTCACCCAAGTAAAATCCCTCTAAAACAGAAGATCTTGAGGATTTTTTGAGTATTGGTTTTGCACACTATTAATGAAGAAAAGAT
Organism: Geospiza fortis; assembly: GCF_000277835.1. Lineage (NCBI taxonomy): Eukaryota > Metazoa > Chordata > Aves > Passeriformes > Thraupidae > Geospiza > Geospiza fortis. The sequence goes on along the minus strand of NW_005054486.1, from coordinate 227,103 downwards.
AGTTGTGAATTTTTTCATCATTTTTAACCATCAGAGTAGTAAGAGACCATGGGCTTTTCCCTGATTTTTTCCTATGTGAAAGAGATTTTCAATTCTTAAAATAGGTACAGAAAGCTTCACAGTGCTAACCATACCTCTCTTCAGATGCTCTGACTGAATCCAACAACAAACTTATTTCCACTACAGCTAAGAATCACATTCAAACCTTAAAAACCTTTTCCAGGTAAAGTATTCTTTCCCTCTCTGACAGCAGAATTATGTCCATCCTCACACAAAGTTGAAGGATGTTTAGCATGATATTCCAGATGAAAATGTTCTAAAGAAAATATGGTGGGAAAAAAAAAGAGAATATATTAAAGACAAGAAGAGATAACTCTATAGCATTTAAAAATGGCAATGTGATGCATTTAAGATTTTCCCATTTATAATCTTCACTGTTTTGATACTTTAGCTGAACATTTCATGTGAGATGGTTCATGCACCGAAATATTTTTTTTCTGATTAAAAGAAGGAAAAAATAGCCAGAAATAGTATGAATTTTAAGTTAAAACAACCAAACAGTAACCTTGTGTGAAATTAATTCCCCAAAGTTACTCCAAAGTGTATTGTGAGAGCATTCACCTTACAGTGTCTGAAGGAACCAATGGCAAAGCTTTTGACACCTTCAGTGCCTCAGGGCAGCCTTTGTTAGCAAACACTTCTCCCCTTGCTTCCCAGCAACATTTAAAAATAAATCACAGGCTGGATTCCTACTCATATAAGTCTAAAAAACTAGAGGGAAAGTCAGGTAAGCTCTAAAATATATAAACATATATAATTATATATATGAAATATACCACTGAAATATAAAATGCTGCACAGTCAAAGCAGTGATGCTAGATGAAGGGCATTATTCAAGAAGTCTCACTATGTCTAAAAGTTTAATGATGGTACTGGACATACTGCTGGGGCCATTCCCATCAATAGGATGGAATATATTGTCACCCTTCTAAAAGCCACTGCTTCACCAATTACATTCTCTCCTTCAGGAGTTTTAGTCAAAAGAATGAACACAGTACTTGAAGATTTAGGTTTTCACTCAAGAATCACATCCTAAAATCTGTTTATAAGGAGGCATTTCACTGTAAAATTTTTTGGGATTTTTTGCACTATAATCCTATGCTCTCCATAAACAATAAACACCGAGGAGACAAATCCTCATTTAGTTCAGCATGAGCTGAATTAGTTTCTGCAAATCTTGTAAATTCTATTAACTTCACACACAACTTAAAACCCAATTGAATTGCAGCTGAAATACTTAGTTTGAGTTTTCATCTCATGTCATTGTGCTGTCATATAAATTCAAATTCTGTAGTTCCTACTTTATTACACTCAAAGCTGAAGAACTCCTTGTCTTTCCCAAACCGATTCCAATGAGAAAAATCAGGACTGATCCATAATTTAAACACATTTATTACAAAAAGCAGCAGCAAACTGAATGCCTTTTTCCAAATATTTTCTAAGCAAAACTGTCGGTTACAGTAATGTTTTACTGCAAAGCATAGGATTATAAAATAAAACAGCAACAACAAAACTTTAAAATGCCTAACTCATTAGAAAGCTCAATTTAATGTACACGAAATAAGAAATAATAAAGGACTTTTTTGTCTTGATATCACCTGTATCTCCCCCTTGGAAATATTTTAGTTCACTCTGTTGCTGTTCTTTCTCAGACCTACACAGAAATACCTCTGTACCCCAGTTAATACAACACCACAATTAGAGTAGCTATTCCATTAACTTCTTGCCATTGCTATGTCTATTAGCTCAGGGAGATTTCTCCCTGTGTACTCACAATGCAGAGAGTGAGGCATGAGGAATGAGTTGTGAACAATGTATAGACAAAAATGGTCCAGAACTAGCAAAAGAATGTTTGAAAACCAAAAATGTTTGAAAGTGGATAAGTGATTTACAAAGGGAATAAGAATTAGCTGGCCCCTGATGAAATGGGCCTAAATAAAGAAACAGTTTTTCCCCATATTCCAGAGTTGCTTGTGGAAGCACTGGCACCATATTTTTACTAGAAATTAATTGCATAAATTATTGGAATAATGATCTAAGAAAAACCTTTATTAAATACAGCATTTTGCACGAAAGCTGGCTCAGATCTTTAAACCGCTTAATATAGAAAGTGAAGAATATTTTAGGAAAAAGATTGTTCCTTTTTTGCTTTTTTTTCTTTATTATTTTCCTAATAATCCCTTCTAACCAGTGCTAGAAACAAAGCAGTGAGTTAGGAAGGCCTTATGTCTCATCCAGTACAATCACTCTCCTCAGTACAGCACACATGACTTTACTTGCCATGTGACCCAACAAGCAGGACCCTACTTCTATTTTTCTTCTATTCTTCTATTCTGGCAGTTCCTAAGTTCCAAACCATGAATTCATTGTCTGTGCTCCTTCTGGGTTCACACAGACCCCAGACTAGAGCAATGTTAATTATTGGCATGAAAAATTAGCCCAGCCAAAGCTGCATGTTTCTCTTTCCTTGTCATATTCAACTCTAAGACAAGGAAAATACTCAGCAAACAATCTACACCTAAAGAAAATCACTTACAGTTTAGAAATGGTTTCAATTTAACAGTTCTTACACTTTGAAGAAGTGGACTTTTTTTTTTTTTTTTTTAACACTGAAAAACTCATGAACATCCAATACCATATATATGAAGTAAATAATCCATTGCACTAAATAAAGCCTTAATTATATAATCAAAAATAGCTATTATTAGTTCAGTTACCATAATACACAGCCTCATACAGAACATACCTTGTCTGCCAAGCACAGAAAAAGCCTCAAGAGTAATTAAGTCAGAGGCTTTGTAGAGAAACACTGAATGGCACCTACCAAGTTTTCCAGAGGGTTTTTTTAGCTCCTCCCATGATCTCTAAATAGAAAGAAATAATAAAGAACTTTTTTGTCTTGATATCACCTGTATCTCCCCCTTGGAAATATTTTAGTTCACTCTGTTGCTGTTCTTTCTCAGACCTACACAGAGATACCTCTGTAGCCCAGTTAATATAACACCACAATTAGAGTAGCTATTCCATTAACTTCTTGCCATTGCTATGTCCATTAGCTCAGGGAGATTTGGGTAGAAGTATCACCAAAATATTGTTTGTTGTCAGCATGAGACAGCAGGTAAGCACCTTCTGCACAGTCTTGGGGTCTGTTTGAATTTATCCAAATATGACTTCTTAATACAGCCTGTTTTCTTTTCACTGATTTTCAGTTCAAGTCTGAAAAAAGAAAAAAAAAAAAGGTAGTATGCAATTTTCACTTTGCATACAAAGATTTATAATGAGCAGATTGCTTTATCTGAATTTCCATTCCTTGACTGCAAAAAGGCATTAAAACCCTGTGTCTTGACTTAAGACAAAATAAGAGGTGGATATTGAAAGGAGTTATCTCCTCCTACAGTTTAACCCTTTCCACCAATAAGGAGAAACCAATAGGAGTAGATGTAAGTGATATAAGTAGATCTAAGGCTTCCACCTGTGCTGCCTCAGCTCTCCTGGTGACAGTGACAGAGAAAAGCAAAAGGAAAGAGAGAGAAAAAAAAGCAACAACAACAACACAAGAAAAACAAGCAAAAAAAAAAACCAAACCAAACAACCCACAATAAAACAGATCCTCTGCCTTACAGCAAAAGCCCCAAGGCAGAAGAGGCTCTGCCTGGTAAGTACCTGAGTTGTATTTAGGATGCACAGCCATGTCTCACATATGCATAAAGAAATCTCAGAGTAGCATAGAAGAAAATATTAGCTCATGTGTCTGTGGGTTTATTTCCTACTTTTCAAGGCATATCATATAAAAACATTTCTCTAAAGAAATAAAAACCATCCAGGTAAGCTGGTTAGTTTATCAGAGTCAAAGATTAAGACTGTAGAAACAGAAAGACTCAGATGAACAGCACATGAATCCTCACTTTGTAATTCATATCCAAAATTTTGACTTAGACTCTAGATTTTGCAGAGACTACAAATGGGATCTTTCCAGCGTGCTCTGTACACCTGCAGGCAAGAGTGATTTTCTGAAAAGAATATATGTGACAAGCTCTGAAAGAGTTCATAATTATCTTTGAGAAGATGGACTAAAAAAAAAACAAGAGGGTGTCAGAACTCTGCACAGGATACCAACTGATGCATATATGAGGTGGGAAGCTGCAGATTCTTGGTTGAAAAGATATATGTTGGCAAAATTATTCCTATCACTTTGTGCATAGCTATGGAAGCATTCCTGAAGCTTCTCCACAGCGTAGTGTCATCCTTTTAAGTCTTGCTGGATTTATAACAGTGATCAGAGAACCTTCAGAATTCACCTCCAGATAGCAATCTCAATGTTAAGGTGTTTATGAAAATTATCACACACTTTGCTACTCTCTCCACTGTGAGTTGTACCTTTCTTGCTTCCCCATTTTCTGTGATCGCTGTTTCAATGCCCTCCTTCTCCCAGCACTGTTCTCTGGCAGAGCCAGCAGCAGCATTTCCCCAAAGAGCTGGCAGCCCCCTGGTCTCCCCTCCTCTCTCATCCCCTTCCTTCTACCTCCCCTCAACCCCTGCAATTTATACAGCTGGATGCATAACCCACCTCAGCCCCTGGATTATTTTCCTTCCTCACAGGTCTCTAGCTTGAATTTGCAAGTATTCTGGCATCTAAGCAAGACAAATCCTTAAATGTATCAGATTATCTTGCTTAGTTTATAAGCCACTGAATAGTAGCTCAAGGGATTCCTAATGGCTAGGGAGCCTTTTGTTGACAGGCTGTGCTTTCAATACCAAATCATGTCCACGATGGCCTTGAGGCAGCTCTATCTGATGCTTGTTTCATGAGGATACATAATAGGAGTTGTTGAGCTCAACATCCCTTTTTATAATAGAAGATGATCACAGCCAGCACTTCTGCTGTCAGTCTCAGGGGAAAAAAAAGGCTGAGTGCAGGAATGGAAAGCTAGAGAATGCTTTACAGGTGCAAACGTCCCTGAAGCAGTAATATATGATAATTTACTCATACTGCATGGTGCAGCACTCTCTGGTGCCACCCAAAGCTGCCAGCTTGGTCCCAGAAGTGATGCACAGCTATAAATACAGTGAACTGGATTTATCAACCCAGGCATAGCATCTCCCTAGCAAAGGTGTACTTCTTCAAAACCTAATCTGAACCCTAAACTCGTGTATTTCTCTACCAAGTGCAGGCTCACTGGCAGGTGTGAGTCACTGCAGGGAGCTGTCCTTATTTTGGGAGGACAGCTGCCTTTGGATATGCTTCAATTACCCTCAACAGCAGCCTGCAGCTCTGTCATCACCAGGACACAACTCACCCAACACAAACAGTAATATCACCTTTACTTAAGTAGCTAAAATGCAGGGTTTTTAATGTTTAAGACACATAAAAGGAAAAAAAAAATAAAGCAAACTGTGCTACGTATTACCCACAGCTGGGTTGTTGAGATGTCCATTTGCTTGTGTAAGAATGTTCTGGATCAAAACAAGGCTTTGACACGTTCACCATCACAATTCCAATGGTGTTAGGTGAAATATCAGGTGTTAGGAAGGAGTACAGGCCACAAAAATATAGAGGGATGCTTCCCTTGCTAAGGCTCCCACATTCTATAGCCTGCCCTTCCTGAACTTCCACACACAAAGATTGCATCTGAACATTGCACTTAACAGCCACCAATGTGGCTGCACATGCACCTGTAACATCCTTCTTTTTAAAATTTGATTCTGTAAAGTGGCACAAGTAGCTATGTCAGTAGTTTATATGTGTCTATTAAACTATACATCAAGAATGATAACTAGGAAGGAAACAAAACAAAACCAAACAAAAACAATGAAACCCCAAAACCAACCAAACCAAATCAAACCAACAACAAAAACCCAAAACTACAGAAATAAAACAAACAAAAAACCCCAAACCAAAATAATAACAAAAAAAAAACGCATCCAGCATAATTCCCTAACTTTGAAACAGAACCAAAACAAGAAAGTGGCTATACCCCAAAGGATTTTCCCAATCCAGGTTCCTTCAGTTCTGAGACACTGCCCAACAAAAGGAACTGAATTAGAGTGCTAAAGTGATGGTCTTGTCACTGGGCCAGAGTCAATTAAGCATGGGGAGTGGGGGAAAGGTATATAAAGCTGTCAGGAGTTTTTTTTTTAACACTTTTCCCCAGTTAGAGTTAGCTGGAGGAAGGCACTTTATTCAAAACAGAAAATTTTTAGATCTCTCCTGAGGAGAGAGTATGAATAGCTCACAGTTGCCTAAAACCTTCCTGTGATATGCATAAACTACATTTTTATTAGAACTGGATTATACTAGGCTGCTATCCAGGAGGTTCAAATGCCTAACCACTGGAGACAATCAGAAGCACAGAAAGATCCTTGCATAATGAACATAAATATCCTTTCAAAAATCATAATCTACTCCGCTGTAATCAAGTCTATATTGTTGTATAAAGAATTTTAAGCAGAAGAGCAATAGAAAGGACAAGAAAAAAAGAGGAACAAAAGAAGTTTGGATGCTTCTTCATGATAACTTTGTTTTAATTTTTTTATAAAGTAGTTATATATGATAACTTTTTATTAGACAGTTTCATCTCATAAATATGATTCTAGAACTCAAAAGGTTGTCTTTCATCGTCATGTTTTAAATTAAAACTCCTTTCAGAAGTTTCAAAGTGGGATTCCAGCCTCCACTTTTGAGACTGACTAGTGCCTGAAATCCTACAATCAGTGCTTCTTGCCAGCAGTACAGGAACTGCTTTAAACAAATGATAAACTTTCAAACAAGGACAGCCCCAGTGACAAATTTCAGCCTATGAAAGATACCTCAAGCGTCTGTATTCCCTCTTCCATTACTTGCTCCCCTCTTCTGTAGTATGACAATTTAACTGGTGGTAGAATTTGTCAAGAGACTTTTCAACAACAGAGTAATAATGTCACCATTTTCAATTTTATATGCCTGCTTGCAGTGTTTAGAAAGAGGATCATACAGGAAGTCTGGGACCAACCTGGAAAATACAGACAAAAATGAGTTTATTCAAAAATTTTCAGTAAATTAATATCCTGAGTATTCAGAGGAATGGAAAATTATGAAGTTATATTAATACAGAACAGATGCAAACTTGGTTTCTTGGCAGCAAAATCATTTTAGAGGTGTCCTCTTTACTGGATCCCATGAGCAGGAATTAAATAAAATGGAATAGGATGAGCAAAACCAACTGCATTTGTTCCTAGAATGGGCCCTGCTTGACAAAGACAGCATTGATTGTTGCAATTAAATGTACTCAAAACAGAAGAGCAGCTGGTAATTTTTATTACAAAGACTTGTCTACCATCGCCCTAATTATTTTCACACAAATCAATTGTTTATTGAAAGACTAGCTCAAGTTTATTTTTTGTGCCTATGAAGAACACATCTCCAGTAAGTGCTGTTTAAGGAGCACAATTAAATTTACTTTTTTCCCCCAACATTCCTGAACAGGATCTCCAAAGTACACAAAGAATCTCTACTGCATCACACAGCCTTTCTAAGGATAGGTAGAAATAATTAAAACCAAATGAAGAAGTGACTATTTAGGCAATTGATAAATGTAGCAGTGATCTCTTCCCATTCTTATTTAATATTACAGATGTGGAAAGTACAAAACCTTTCACTAAGAGATAAAAAATAGTCCAATGTAGAAACTAGAAACCTAGCAGCAATCTTCATTAAGGACTTATTTCTACACAAAATGTAAAAAATAAAGCTATTATAGAAAGACAAAAAAAAAAAATTCAAAATACAAACAGAAAAAATGTAAGCCAAAACTGAAGTTCAGATCAAGCTAGCAAGACATGCAAGTCTAAGTTATATATAATGAATTCCAAACTCCTGAACAGTCCTCAGTCATCCATCCATCCTGCAAGTGTGGCAATATTTTCACCATCCTATTACTGAAAAATCCAAAACCCAATTTAAAACAATGAGGTGTAACCCTATACAGTTTATGGATTTTAAGAATATGCTGCTTAAAGGAAACTTTGCAGAAAAAAATTGAAAGAGAGAGAAAATGAGAGAAATTTTGGCACAAAATAAAAATATCCTAATAGTGGGACCCAGTGGGCTCTGGATTACTTTCCCAAGATAAATTCTGAAAGCCTCATCACTTGATTAGTTAAAACAAAGCACTGGGAAATGCACATCATAAATATACCAAGGCAATCTTGCAGTGGATGAGACTGAACTGAAGAGCATAATACATATTTTTCCAATTCTAATTTCCTTGACTATGAAAATGTTGCATTTAAAATGGAAATTAATGGCACATACAAAGTTTCATAATTTACTATTGGTTTTTATGTGGCCTAAACAACCCAGTGTATCATTTTATTAATGCAGACCCTGCCAGAAACTAATCAACAGGGGGAGGAGAAAAGTATTCTAAAAAAAAATCGCTTTGTTTTTTAATAATTTAATAGCTATTTACAATCATAAGATACTAGTAGAAAGTAATAAGGAACAGCAGGTTGTTAGGAAAGAGCAAAACTCAACTTTGGGAGGAGAAAAGATACAGAATTGCTTCAAGATTTAAAAAAAAAACAATCTTAGAAGAAAAAACCAAAGAAAATATAAAGGCTGGATATAATTACACAGCAGCTGGTATCCAACACTCAATATTGTTGCAATTAATATGAAAAAGAAAACCATTTCTTAAACAACATCCTATTGCATTTACAGTGTGTACCTGGGACAAGACTCAGTATGTTTTGGGCACTCATCACCTCTGTATCCACTCATATTAGACTTTTCAATTGTGCTCCACAGTAGATTTCTTGACAGAAAGGAGTTGAGCCCACTACTTCATGTTTGCCTCTTAACCAGAAAATATCTTTCTTTAATCACTGTCACAATTAATCACAATCCTATGGGTTGGAGACTGCAAAATGACCTAGTATGAACCACTTCCCTTCCACCAACAAGGAGAAAAGAACAGGAGAAAATATAAGTGAAAAATTAACAGTTAATTAAAAACAAAACAGCAACAATCAAGATAACAGCAACAACCTCTAGGTATGAAAGAGATGAATCCTGTGGACTCCCCAGAAACAAAGAAAATGAGACGAAGGAGAACCTCTCACCCAAGTTGGTGGCTGCACATGTGGTGGATAAGACTGTGTGCTGGAGAAGACCTGTTTGGCTCAACCTTCTCCCTGAAATAAAAAAAAAAACAAAACAGGAAGACAGGAGCTTACAAACCACTTCTGATGGCAGATGTGGGGTGCTGGCCTTGCCTGGGGCAGCTCTGCACCTCTGGGGTCAATTTCTCCGCTTCTTCTTGGCTGGCTGGACCCAGCTGGTGTTGGCACTGCAGTTCCATGTCTCTGCTGCATCACAGGGAGGAAGAAGTGGTCCCACAGAGCATTGAAAACCTGCCAAAAGCCCCAAAACAGACGAACAAAACCAGCAAAAGGATGTTTGCTTCTTAAAGAAGTGACAAAATCCAAAAGGCTGGCTTAGTGGCATTCTCTGTCCCTGAGGGTTTCCTACAGCAGCCTTGCAGAAAGCACTGAATCTTTAATGCTGGCAAATCATTTGCATTTAAACCAAAATTTCCTTATAATTCAGCAGCCTTTCTGCATAAAGTAGTCTAGTGGGACAATTACATAAAAGCATCCACTCTGTTTTGACACTTCTTTTTATAGAAAGAAGGTACAAATATATAAAAAGAAACGAAATGGTTAAAAAATCAGCAAGGAGCATTAACCAACAGTAGCATTTGTATAATTTCACTCTAAAAACATGACATTTCTTGACTGAGTGCATCTCTGTCCTCATTCAATGCAGTGGGCAGAGTTTATTATCCCATGTTTCAAAGATAAATGCTGTCAATGAAGTGAAACAACGCCAGATTGTCAAATACCTATTTAGATTACATAAATTACACCTCCCTCCCTGCTGCTCATCACGAGAGCATTGTACATTCTGGAAAGGATGCGTGTGATGATCTTTTGCACGAATGGAGCACATTCATGCTCCCTGCTTCACACCCCAGCAGCTTGATTGACTGAACTCGCTTCACGTGCCATCCTTCAGCCCTGAGCTCTCATATTCTGAAGAGCCTTCTTGCAAGCTCTCTTTGTGCCCATTTCCCTTTGCACACTGACACACCTTACTGCAGGGACTGGAGGGCAAGGACAAAAACCCTAAGTGTGCATTGAATTAGCTCGTTTTAAATTTAGAGCTGCATGGACACACCAAACTGTCTAAGACTTGTTCTCAGGGGTGAGATTTTGTTCTGCCACAATGTTCCTTTTTCACTTCCAAATGGCAGTTCTAACCTGGTATCATACACTTAAAATTAAAGGGAAATATTTAAAGCAGGAGGCAGAATATTTTTTTTTTTTAATAGTGAAATGTCCCTATCTTCACATGAGCATTATTATAGAAAGGAACACCTATCAAAGTATTTGAAAGACAAAAACTTTTATATTTTTTTTCTTTTTAAAGTCAAGATTATACTTCAGTTAAGTGCATCCCATGGGAAGGCATGGGAAGTTCCAAAAGTACTCCCCCCAAAAGGAGAATCTAGAAAATTCAAATGCTTCAATACAAATATACATATCTAACACACAAAGACACCAAAAGTAAACACTTTTTAATGCAAAGTTGATTTTTTTCCCCCAGACTCTGCAGCCACTGAGTTGCCAGAACTGCAAATGGGTCCCAGCAAGCAAAATGGGAAGAAACCATCTGTCTCATGCACAAAAGTTTTAGGTATGCCTTACTGTAGTTCCAAAACTGTTCCCACAGACAAAAGCGAGCCTAAAAACTGGTAATTTGCAGGGTCACAGTTGTGGTAACATTCAAGTTGGGTGTGAAGTGTGGCTGAAGCTTCCATTATTTTGTGGTGTTGCCAGAAAACATCATTTAGACCAAAACTTCTTATGCTTGATCTCCTCCCAGCTATTTATATTTACAGATTTCTGTTTGTTTGAAAGAAAAGGGGGGAATTTGGAAGGGCAGAAGGATAAAAATTTTTAAAAAATTGAAAACAAGAGGTTTCAAATGAGCTTTTATCCTTAGGGCTGATATTCCCAGAAGTTTTAAGTCTAGGTGAGGTAAAATCCATTGTTGGTTATATTCTACCCTCATCATTAATCCTACTATGCTTCTCTGAGCAGAATCCAGACTTTTAATTTCAAAACTGGAAAGTGACTTCCGTTTTTAATGTGACATTGGGCTTTTACCTTATTTTGATGAGCAAACCCAAACTTTGGAAGGCATTGTACTCCTCCTTTTCTGTATCTTTTCTGTCCTTTTCTTTTTAATTCCCGCTTCTCAGAATTTTTGAGTCACTTAAAATCGAACAGGCTTAGAGTTTGCTAAGTTGAATAGGCTAAATTAACATTTTGAAAAGTGTTTTATGTTGATTGAATGCTGCTCTAAACCTTTTGCTAAAATTCTCTGATTTTCTGGGGTTGCTGTAAAGTTTTTTTTTATTGTTTTCACCTCTTGAGAATATCTTGTTCATATTTCTCTGTGTATCTAACTCTGAGTACAAGAACAACTTTTAAAAGTCTCACTAAGTGAGTTTTTGGAGCTATTGATAAGTTACACTTTTTGAAAAGTTAAAAGGGCAAGGCAAACTACTGACCTGCCATTGAAGGGTAATTAGAATAACTTCTAATCACACACATGTGGTAATATGCATGATTTATAAACATCACCACAATGGCAATTCCTTCATACTCTGCATGAAGTCCCCTGATTCAGGAGCTCCTGAAAAGCAATATATGTTACCTTGCATAGTTTTCAACACCAGCAAGAGTAGTCTCTCTAAAATGATAGTTACAGCAATAGAAAAAGGAAACTCAGTATCCTGTTGACACAGCAATATTCATTGTTCACACTCTATTAAGTGTTTAATAGTTATTATTTGGCTTGTTTCTATCATTGTGCCTTAAGTTAAGGCAACCAGCAGAGTTACCCTGTAAATAATCTTGTAAATATAGCTTTTTTTAAAAAAATATTTATGTATTCATGTGATGCAATTTTCAAAAAAAGTCCTTCACTGTAGTGAATACACTCCGGGGGATGAAGATAAGGTTGTAGTGGGAAACTTAACTGTGAATTTCTTGACTTACTTGAAATAAAATATCAAATTTTATTTAAATCTGTAATTGTTTTCATTGACAAAGACAAATTACTTAGGGAGAAAGTGCATATCAGCACACAATAAAAACAACAGAGATAAGTACTTAATTTTGAAACCATATTATATTGAAATTTCCACTTAGTGACTACACACATTTTCAATCTGCTTTGTGAAAACTGAAATTTTCATCAGTTATACCACAAAACTTGAGGAATTTTCATGGCTCTCTAATTTAAGTCATATGTGTGCAAGAAGGTGCAAAATTCAAAAATGCTGATATTTTAAGAATAAGTGACATCTGAAGGCGCTTCACTGCTATTTTGTTTAGCCTCTGGTAACTAACTGAGCAAGCTATTAGGAAAAAGCAAGCTATTAGAAAGAGAGAGGTGGCACAATTATGTGAACAAGCACTTTAAAAATCTTGTCGTGTATTTTGCTCTCCCACTTGTCTTTTCTTCAGCAGAGAGAAAGGAACAAAAGCAAAACCTTGCCTGAAAACTGGCACTCAGTTTTAACAGCTAAAATTATATTCTTGGCAATGACTAATATTACAACTGAGGGTTACTTTCAATGTACTCTCATTTATTAATGGATTTAGCCTATACAGTTTCTCCTCTATTACCTCTAATGATGTAAATAAATTCTGAAGTGGAAAAGTATCTCTCCTACAGGAAACATGGGGGGAAAAAAGCATAACATCATTTTGAGAAACGGAGAATTACCCATCCCATAAGTTTATGAGGACCACAAAGAAACATGCTACTAGATGCCCTAGGACACAAGGAACAATGCTAAAGTAGTCTTTGCCAGAATCTTCAAATTTACCTTCTATCATGGGTTATTTGGACTTTTTGAATAACACCAAGAATAAAAACCAAAACAAACCTAAACCACCCCCAAAAAACAGCACCAAGTTAAACATGCTTAAGAGGCATTTAATTAACAGCTGCATCACAGGAAAGTGTGAACAGAAAAGCAAATCTTGAGGAAGACATTTGAAAGTCAAAAAAACCCAAGTGTACTGAGCTAATTTCTGACAACTTAAAAATGCCATGATTTGCTAACTAATAATGCCAAAAGCAGATAGAGGAAGCTGTGACAAGCTGGTGTCATTCATGGCACTCACTTCATGGCATGGGCAAATAGCCACTCATAAAACCTGTCCATTCCTCTTCTCTAGCTCCATCTTTTCATGCCTTCCCTGTAAGACACCTTCAAAGCCGAGTGATGGCTCTTGATGACATCTATATGGAAAAACACATTATATTTAACTGTAAAGTTTGCCCACAAAGAAAGATGGGCTGCCTGCTTGGAGGAGATGGCAAAGCAGACTACAAAACGCTATGTCTTTTTAAAATAAAAATATTTTACTATGAAGTGCAAGTGCTTAATATTTTAAAACACTAATAAGTATCTTGTTGCACTTCATTGTGTGTCACAATTGATCTTGTATCTTAAATCACTTTTATGAAAATTTTATAGAGAGAATAAAAGGGAGAGTAATTAGCTTTTAAAGAGGTTCTTTTCCATTGGCTTGGGTTGTTTCCTTTATTTAAACCTGTTTTGCTTTTTATTAAAGAGAGCCTTCTGTACTTCTGAAATAGGACAGGTGATACTGTGTAACTGGTGACAATGAAAAGACACCTTAAAGAATGTTAATCCAGAAATTAATATTTCTCAACAAAAAATAACTAACCTTAAAAAAACAATGACGAAAAAGGATGGCTTAATAATGGGATAATGATATATGCTGCATCAAATCTGTTAATTGAAGGTTTGCCATGACCACTGAACAGCATTTGTTGGAAATATCTTCAGAGATTCAGATTGTTAAAAGTAGAAAATGATCAAGAGGAAAGAAGATTGTAAAGGAATGAAAATCAGCAGACTTTACATAATAAAATATAATGGTAGTTCTCACAACCTAGAATGGCAGGCTAATTTTGCAAATTAGACTCGTTAGTTAATTGTGCACTTCAATGTGCCAAGCATCTTTGAATAATATTAAAAATGATCACAAGTTTGATAGGGAATAAAAATCATCCAAGAACTAGACTAGCTTAAAGACACTCATACAGAAGAGGAAGAGGACAGAAGTTGTCTATCAAATACAGACCTGTATTGTCCTTATCACAAATCATCTGTGGTTCAAATCTCACCACAGTTTTAGAAAAAAAAAAAAAA
>NW_005054486.1:195903-212664 GCF_000277835.1 Geospiza fortis | reverse complement strand
ATCCAGTACTGTAAAAAACTAAACCACATTTCCTGGAATTTGATTTGAGTTACTTGCAAATGTAGCCTCCAAAATGAGATACAAACATGATTTTAAAGCATACTGCAAATTTTACTATCTTTGTTTTGGGATAGAGTTGCCAGAGACAGAAAATATTTTAATTCTTAGTGATTGGTATTTAGAAATGCTACAAAGAAAGATAACGATATATTTGGAAATGCTAAAAAGATAATGATATATTTAAAAGATGTTATTAAGGAATAACATATGCGCCAAACCCACAGATTTTAAGCATTTTCTGAGTTTCTTACATTTAAACAACCCTAGCATCTGCTCATTACTACAAAAGAATGAAAGGCTGCTTTTCTGCAATGCTCTATAGCACACAGAAAACTTTATTTCAGAACAAAGAATGGAGAGCATCTTGCTGAAAAAAACCCCAGTGTTTCAAGAAATGATGTCAGCTGTGACCTCTTGGGAACCTTCAAGATGGATAAACTAATCTGATCTGGATACAGCAAAATCAAAAAGGATTCCTAATGAATGCTGAAAACCTGCTTAGAATTTACCAGGCAGGAAAATAAGCACTCTGCAAGGGATAGGCTCTATATGGCTGTCCATACGTGGCACAAGGCATGCAGAAGATGAGGAATTAGCAAATTGCTCTAAATGAACCAATTCAGAATTTCAGACCACCAGAAGGTGGTTTCAGTGCAACTGAAAAAGAATAATATTAAAAGAAAGAGCTTATCAACATGAATGCAAATTGCTTTTGGAAATCTTTTTCACAAGGTATAACTGAGGTCAAGAGCTTAAAAGGATTAAGATTATTAATGCAAATGCATAGAGATAATGAAGCAATGCAGAATTACAACAGCAACTTAATTCATAAGTGTTTATTTCATGCAAGGAATTTTTCATCTTCTAAAATACAATAGTATAATTTCAGTGTGTATTGGAAAGACAACTTTTTTTCTTTTCCTGTGGTGAAGCAATGCTAAATGCACAAAAAAATTGCTGAGAGTGTGCTTTGCAATAAGAGGAACAAGCTATGAACTGAACATGAAATAAAAGATGTCACATGCCTATGAACTGCTAAGATTTCCAAATATATTTTAATGTAGAGGTTTCTGGACAGGAAGAGACTGACACAGAGATTCCTGAGCAAGATAGCTGATGTCAGCAACGCATGAGATTGGATTAAATTAACCAGGGGATTGCTCTATGTCTTTAAACCTACCAATATAATTAATTCTAGGGCTTCATCAATGCATTTTGGAGGTAGATGTCAAGGTAGATCTTGCATTCCTTGCTACAGCAGAATAATGTGACATACATGTGACAGAGAACTAACCACCAATTTTCTCCCAATACCCATGGGCATGAGGAATTTACAGTAGGATTAAGTATTGGAAATGATTCTGTCCTGGTCTAGCCAAAGGGTTTTTCGGGATAATATGATCAGTATTACAATCATCCCAGGAATCCAAAATATGACCAAATTGCCAGCTCACATCCACTCAAGAACTAAGAGCTTTTTCCCCTCATTCTGCAGACTTCTAACAAGAGTAGCAGCCAGGAGTCTAGGCTGGACTTGGACAGTACTGAGAGAACAATCCCAATATCAGTTAATCTGCTCTTAAAACACATTCTATTTTATGCTGATTATTATAGAGTCATTTCCAGACTGGATATCCATACAAGGCTCTGAAGGTTAAGCTTTTCAAACATCAGGATTTTTTTTAAGAGCACCTTAATGGTTTAAAAGCATGTACATTATTAGGCACCTAAAGAAAATAATGTAGTCTTATACTAGAAATGAAGAGTAGATCATTATTCTCTATAAAATGCATGCTTGTGCATTGGAAAACAAATCAAACTAGGACAAGTGTCACAAAGCACAAGATTGTGATGTTTATGTATTTTATTCAAGCTAATTACTCATGAAATAAAAAACTATCTGCAACCAACTATAGGTTAAGACTTGGGGTGTGCTGAAGCTGGTTGGGGGGATGGGAAAGAATAAGATTCAGAACATTTATTTTTCAGTCCAAAGCTTAGTTTTGGTTTAAGGTCACCTGAAGTATTGTGGAGAACGCAGTTTAAGATATCTGAGATCAGTGAGACATTAACTAGTACATTTATTTACTTTTAAGTGTATGCAGTTCTTGCAGTGCCTAGTAAAAACAGTTCAAGAGCAAATTAATAGAATGTGACTTATGATTCCTCTTTGTGTAACTCACCACATTCACAATGGAAATACTTTGGGGAAGAAAAAGGCTTACATAAAGTACTTATATAATTAATCCAGCACCATTAAAGACAAGTTCCCCACAGTGTATGATTCATTAGAGTGTTGTCTAGCCTTGATCCTACATATATCAACTGCTCAGTTCCCAAGAATTTATCCTATAGGGATCTTTTGGAATAACTATGAGACCATTACAAAGGTTTTCTTCATCTCGTTATCAGGCAGTTTCAAGTAATTGTAGTATACATTCTGATATATATTCTGATTATATTCTTAAAGTTTCATGACTCTCCTTATTCTCTGTGATTATTATCCATCAGAAATCACTTTAAAAATCTGTGGGTGAGGGCAGGGGTGAAAGTGTGTGAATTTTTCACATTCTTAAATCTGCATTTAACCTTACATTTAGAGGGTGGAAAATTCAGATAAATTAGCCTGGAAGGCCATCTATTGTGTTTCTTGGATATGACTGTGACTCTTCAGGGACTTCCAGAGCTGAAAAATTATAATCTTAACTAGATAGGTGAGATAAGTACAGAGACACTTTGAACCCCTGTCATAAACTCAGTTTAAATGGAGAACACACAAGAGTTTTCCTTGGAATTTTTTCTTGTTTGTTTGTAACCATAGCAATTACTAGTGCTTTTGGGAGGATACTTATGGAATGCAAAACACTAAAAAAACTAGTCACTTTTAGAAATTGATCTTGCTATAAGTGGTAGGCCTATATTGTAAAACAGACACTTCCCAGGATGTAAGGTTACATGAAACAACCCTTCGTCCATCCCTACCCACACAACACTGCTATCTACTATTAAATTCTGAAATGAATTCAACCCACAAAGACAGAAGAGAGGTCTCAGCCAAATGAAAGCTACAGAAAACATCAGAAGGCAGCATGAACTGCAGCCAGTGCTGATCAGCTAAGGATTTTGCTGCCTAACAATATGCAGGTTCCTTAGCAATGCACCACGTGGAAATCTTCCTCAGCTTGCTGTGGAAAATTGTAAGGAACTGGCATGAACTCCTGACCTGACGTCAGCTAATACTGAGTGAACCCATTTCCATCCTTTAACACCTGCTGATAAAATCTGATACTATCATATATAAGGCAGAAGAAGTGTCTTATCTGAGAGGTGATGAGAGCTGAGGTTTTCATCAGAACAGACTGAGCTCTCGGTCAGACCTCTAACAAGCAAATATTGATGGGAAAATGTGTGTTCATTACTGGCTCGCTCATTTCTGAAGGACTAAAAGGAACAGTGCTTACTGGTAAATTTTAACATTCTCAGGCAGTCCCCAAGTGGACTGATCAGAAATATTTTAAGCACAACAAATCCTTGCTTCAAAAAAGGCTCATCTTGATGATGTTGCCCTCTCTAGCACATACTACTGAACTAAAACCATCATGCAACCACAAACCTACTCAATAAAATAATACGATGCATACACTTGCTCTTTTGGTGTGGAATAAAATAAATAATAGATGACCATATACAGTAATGCACAATGAAATCTACCTGGATAATATAGTGTTAAAGGAAATACAAAAAAGCATCTTCCTACTATTTTAATTCCTCTCCTCCAGTACCTCTCAAAATTGGCCATCTTCCTCCTTAGAAATATCAAGTGCATTAATGGATGAAACACCTTTAATGAAATTGTTATAGTAAAAACACAGAGCATGGCACTGGCTCTGGAGCTTCCCACAAAAGAAAATTTAACATTAAAAAATTAATCTTTGAAAAAATATTTTTTTATATATAAGAAAAAAAACCATGTATCTGATAAACTAGAAGAAAGGAAAAAGGATAATCCATGTCTTTCTTGAAAAATAGATTAAAGTGAGTCTATTTTCTAAAATAAGAAAAAAATCCTAGTTAAAAAATGTTGGTCAGTCAAGGGAAGCCTCTCAAGGACACACTGATACTAACAAAATTTCCACCAGGAAATATTTACTTTGGCCTACTGGTCATAGGCAACTGGAGGGGGACAAAGAATGGGTGTTTCCTTTTTGAAAAGACTGCTAAATCCAGTTACTGAAAGTTTTAGAGAGAAGATTTTCTGCTCGATTTGCTAGCCTACATATTGGTCTTTGAGGTAAGTTTACAGCTAGGCAATATTTTTTCACTTGAAATGAGCAGTCATGCTGTAATATTTCAATTAAGAGTAATAAAGAAAATGCACTGGTGCTGCAGAGTAAACAGATTCCTTGTATGGAAGGGCAGAGGAGTTGTGAGATCTGGAGTAGAGAGATTTGCTCTACTTTACTTATCAATACAATTCAAATAACAGGAATTTGACAACTTCTCTGTCCTCACACTAAAACCATAAATAATGATAATAATGATATCAATAAACACAAAGTCAGGCACAGTTACAAAGTAAGGAATGTGTGCACACTGGAAATTAGTGTGCACCATGAACCTAGACGGAAGGTAGAACAGCTGATCTCCTTCTCCAACTAAGAACAGCTGCTCTATGCCACAAAGCACTGAAAATCAAGACTGGAAGAACTCATTAGCTCTCAGGGAGCTGTGCTTGCCCTGATCTGATTGCCTTCTTGTCTAACACAGCAGAGAGCTCCCAGCTCTTGCCACCCTTAAGTGCCATTCCTGAGCCCTTCTTTCCTTTCCCTCCAAGACTTCTCTGTCACACGCGCTTCCTCGCTGTGAGGGGCGGCTCTGACAAGCTAAAGCTCAGGAATGGCACTATAAAAAGCTTTGTGAGTTCAGTTCCTGTCTCCCATCACCCTGCACCTCCCCAACACGTTTGCCAAAGTTAATCACAGGGTTGAGCTAGCAAAAGTAATTCATTCTTCAACAAGGTCACATAGGATCTTACACAATCGCTCAGACTTCTCAGACTAAAATTAAGATGCAAACAGTACAGTAAGAATGCACTTTTCAAAAGCAGGTTAAAGAAAAATCTGCCCATCTAAATATTTTGGGAATGTACTATTCCCACAATAATCTTCAGAGTTTACAATACTGAATAATTATTCAGCTTTATCTTCAGATTTGCCTGACCCAGGTTCTGTTACTCTCCCAATCAAAGTGCTAGACTTAATTTATGTTCTTGATTCTCTAAAAACAGAAAGTTCTGTCAAA
The DNA here is from genome assembly GCF_000277835.1 of Geospiza fortis. Taxonomy (NCBI): domain Eukaryota; kingdom Metazoa; phylum Chordata; class Aves; order Passeriformes; family Thraupidae; genus Geospiza; species Geospiza fortis. The sequence continues at coordinate 207,303 of NW_005054486.1, read as the reverse complement.
TAAAAGACAACATATTCAAGATTTTTACCTGAAATTATATGATGGGATTGAGAAATATGTCTGTGTACACATTTTTTTCTTTTATGTTTTTTCTAGTATATATTTAGTAATAAAATACAGTCTTAACATCTGTCCCCTCCATGGCTTCCTCCTTGCTAGTTTAAAGCAGAAATAGGCAGTGAACTTGAAAAACCACAGCAGAACAATATTTACTCGATAATAATTTTCTGCTAAGGTAATTTACATTAACCCTGAATGGTTAAGTACCTTATGTCAGTCTCCTGCAGAGCTATGCTGCCATCTTTTGGTCTCAAAATTACACTTTGGCAGTTTAAGAATCTCGGAAAGCTAATGTTCTATTTAAAACCAGCTTTCCTCCTGAAAGGTATCATTCAAGACAATAACTCTCCTCCCCTTTCTCTTTGTGGCTAAGTACACAAGTAATTTGGATAGAATCGTTTGTGCTATATATCAACAATGAAGGTGTCACAGCATTTAACACTTGCATGAAGATTTTTCTCACTGAGCTTGTCTAGATTTACATGCACACAGTCAAGGCACATTTTTTTTTTTCCTTATAGATGTGATCGTGTCCAGATACGTTCAGTACTAAGGTGCTATGGAAAGGTCCTTGTGAAACAGGTGAATAATCACAGCAATCGGTCAAACAAATACATGCACATAAGAATAAGTGTTTAATAAAAATGAGGCATCAATATAAGTTATTTCAGCTGTTGTTAACTTCTCACCAGGAAAGGCATGTAGCCAAGGAACTCTTATCTAATTCACCCTTCCATGATAACCCTATGGTGCCTACATGTTCATCAACACTTCTAAATTCTCTGACTTTCAGGAAATTCCTGATACTGGCTGTCATATTCTTCATGTTAACAATTACCTAATGGATGAAGATTCAGTGAGCTATTTGAAATCAGTAACTGTTTTAAAAAATAAATCTTATTTCTTTTATTTCTTTTCTTGCTATAGCAATTCATTTGCCATGGTCTTGCCTTGGTCTGTTCTGGCTTTTTTTTTTTTTATCAGACCAGATGCACTTAGAGGGACCAAGACCAGCAGCTGGCAGCAAGAATCCCAGAATACTTAGGAAACATGGAAGTTACAAGATCAATTATTTTCTTTTCTAAGCCCAATATTATCTAAAATCTAATTTTAGGACACAAAAACAGCATTTTGCATTATTCCTGAGCAACTAAGGTTGCTTGATTACTTGCAGTTATCTTTGCTAAGGAAAACATTGGAAAGTATTTCCAACCTAAAAGATTTTTGGTTTGGTTTTAGTAATGTCGCTTGTTGGGACCAAAACCATTATGCATCATTCAGGATAATGAGAATTTTAATTTGAAACTTGACTTTACAAGGTTGTTTCATTCTATTTTAGTTACATTTCCAATAGGAGCAAAATTTTTGTCTGTATTTTCTTTTCTTATTTATGACATGCACTGCAAGATCTTAATGCTGGATACACTGGAGGCTCAAGTGCTTTTTAATTGGTGGCAATTGTCCCCTACTAACTCACCAGTGACTAAACACACTGCACTCCACATTGTAGAATGTTCTGGTCCTGGTCTGCCATGGTTAGCCTAAAAAATGGTAACTTTGAAGATTTTTGAAGTTCTGGTGGGGATGAACTCTGCTGCCAACCACCCAAAGGGTGCATCTGCTCTTTTCCTCTTAACTCTGACCAGTATCTACTCTCCCTCTGTGCAAGGATTCTAAGAGGAGTAGTGAAAGTTTGAAAACAAAAACCAGCATGCCTCTTTCACACAAGTGTTGATTGATGCTCATGTGCATGAACTGAACCTGAACTGAAATCCCAGGATGGAAGCTTCAGCTTTGAAAGGCTGAGCTACCGGCACGCTTCAACAAAGGATGGAGGGGAAGCCTGGAAGGAAAGGAGGTGGTGAAGCCTACATCAAAACAAGAAAGATGCTGTAAAATGGATCTCCATATCAGAAGGTAATATTTGCTACTTCTTTCCTTGATAACCAATGATATGATAACCAATGTTGTACATAAGATGTACACATTATTTCACTGATGCAGACTTGCTCATCTACTGCGTGCCCAACTGGTTTCAGTAAAATCATGCAAGTCTGGATATAATCACTTGAAGAGAGAGGTACATGCAATCAGACACACAAAATGTAAGGGTGCTTAATGAAATTTTGGTAGTGTATTTTCCCAACCTTGAGAGGCATATGTTCTTTAAAGCCATTTTTCACCCTTTGGATGTACGCACTGCAAGTTATTATTGCAAAGCAAGAGACGGGGGAATCTTATTTGATACACTTCATTGTGCTTTGTATTAAAATTCAGGGATTCTAAGCCTTTTTAATGCATAGAAATGTGAAAGAATTTACATCTTCTATTTAGTAATCAGCCATGTTATTGTCTGTTACCCTTAGCTGAATCTGATGTCAGAAACAATACTCTTATCAATGAATCATTGGGGACGAAACCAGCACTTTTCACTCATGCAAAACTACCACTGACTCCTCTGTCTAGAAACTGCTGCACAAGAATTATGCAAAGCTACACAATTATCTAAGACCTTTGCCAAAATTATGCCCAAGAAGCATACTTACTTTTTTTTTTAATATACATGATAACAATCTCACTATTTTTAAACACATTTAAGATATTAAATCCTTTGTTATCAACATTAAAGTGATCTTTGCTTAAATAAAATTGATCTCTTCATAGTGAGTTTCTAATCCCATTTAAGTACTTTCTTCAATGAGTTTTCTATTCTTAGACTTTATGAGATAATAATTGATAGTACCACAGCATTTGGCATAGCATAACATCGTTTCCTCAAAAATCCTCATCTGAAAAAAAAGAAAGTAGTGGCTTAATTTACAGCAGATTGGAACTGAAAGATATAGCTATAGCAGCACCTGAGAAATATAAATAATGACTTTTTATTTTTTGTCTCATTCTAGAGAATGCTATTAGTCCTCCATCATTGATACTGTTTAGGGTTTTTTAAATACAAATATTTGCCTGCAGCTAAAAAATTGGCAAACCCTGGCCACAGAAACAAGAAGGAGGTATGTAACACACAGAAATCACCAAAATAAGAAGAGTTTAGAAGGCCATGACACATGTTCCAACCCATGGAAGAAGAAAGGATGGTCACTGCTACTGATGTAGGTGTGCTTCTTTTTTAGGCAGGTCAAGGGATGTTTTATTTCCAAAAAAGCTTTTAAAAGAACAGATCAAATGGACATATTTTCAAAGCAATATATGTGGAGGATTAAGGGAGACCATGGAACTTTGAAAATGTTACTAACTTACAGATTCTATTTCTGATACAATGATTTTATTTTCTTCTTTTTCATGTCTGAGTCTTCCTTCTCTCCCTGTTGTTCCAACCCCGCCTTCATCTGGATTCTCTTGCTGTACATTTTTCTCCCGTATACCAATTTGGAGTTACTCGTGTCCCTGTTGCCTCTTTTCTCTCTGTTTAATCTACCCACTGGCAGCCATGCTGCACAGTATTTGAAAGCATTTCCAGATTCATGTTTCATACAGGGTGGGTCCAGTAGCTGGAGCCAAAACGAAATCCCCCTGAGAAGGTCCGATATTTCAAAACCAGTTTATCTCTAGTGACTTCCACACACTCTGCAGGGTGGCTTCAGCTGGCAAGTTGTTAGCACTGAACACCATCATAACAAAGGAATACAACAGAGATTTTTTTTTTTTTTTTCCCACTGTGGTAAAAAGAATAAGTCTCAATTGTATTTTGGAAGCTTCATAAGGCAAGTAGCAAAATTCCTGCTACTCGTAATCTTTCAGATTAGTTGGCTGCCTCACGAGGAACGGGTTTTTGGTTCAAGTTTCTCTTGCTGTCCGTACATCTCACATGGAATGCTGATCCAAGCTATTTTCTTAAACTTTAAAAAGTTATTTCTAGAGTTAATTGTCGTGGCCAGACACAAAAGCATCAGAATTAGGACCTCAGTAAATCTCGTTACATATAAATGTGCTAGGTTTCAAGGCTGTTTCAAAGCTACATGACAGAAAGGCAAGGCATCCAGCATTCTGGACCTCCCAGTTCAGAAAGCTGCTTCTCTTCCTGAGTATTTTGGGAGAGGCAATGTCTCCCTCTGCTCTTCAAAAAATTACATTTCCTCACAGCAGAAACCAAGGTGAAAGGATGAACGAGCTGGAGCAGGGAGAATTTAAATCAAGCACCAACGTCCATTTCAAAAGGCTTTTCAATCAAAACAGTTTCAGTGCAAAATGGGGCTTTGCATAAACCTTTGGTGAACATCCAATCTGAATATTTCAGTACCCATAAAGAGATGGGTAAACTGAATCTTTCACAGGAGTTTTAATTCAAATGCTCCATACCACATTTTCTATAGGCTGGGCTGCACAGCAAGGTTACTCAGTGCATTTTTTTCCTCTTCCTGCAACAGGCAAAGCATATTTATGGTTATGCTGTGCAATTAGTGCTTTATTGTAATTACATTATCTCAAAAGCAGGGGATCTTAAAGCACTTCAATTTATTTTGCACTCAAAAGAGTGGCTGAATAGAGTGACTATTTCACCTCACTGAGGCCAAACACACTTGACACTTCTCACTGGGGGCTTTCTCAAAGGCTGGTGGGTGGAGAGAGGGGGATTGCCTGCTGTGATCTATCATGCTGGAATTAAGCACTCATGCTCCATCCACAGGGGTTTTACCTTTACCATACCAATGCATTCTGTTTTAAAAGCCTGGCCAACGTGTCAGAGCACTGCTTTGTCAGCCCCTCAGCTGACAGGATCATATTTTAATTGGCAAGAACAATCTCTGGGCTGCTCAGTCCTTAATCTTTCTCCTAAAAGGCTGTGACTAAACAAAAGTATCATTTTTACTCTAGTCTGAGCATACCCACTGACAGTTTCAGATTCTTCCACCTTCTCATTAAGATCTGCCGTTCCCTTCACAGAAAAGGTGGAACCTGCACCAGATCTACACCTTTTCCTTTCCCCTCTTCCTCTCAATGCACTAGGAATACACAGCTTTATACAGCATTTTGATACAGAAACACTTTTGAAGCATCCTACAATTGGCAGGCCCCAGACTGAGAACATGGAACAATTTCTGAGGAAACCACTGATCTCTTCTAATTAATATTCAGCAACAATTCTTTTTTGGAATAATGCCAAAGACCCAAACTGATAGGTTTTATCCATCTGTAGACAGCATGAACACAACATGAAACTGTCTGCTTGTCTGACTCTAGATCTTCTCTCCTTTTTAGAATAATTAGTCCTTCCTTTCTACCCCTCCTTTACCTTAAAATGGTGCCATAATATACCATCAGAGTGGTGGCATGTAAGAACAGTCACTGCATCTAAGATCTTAAATTTCTGGAAGTTCCTTTAAAAGGAGTGAGGAATCAGACTTCACAAAATAAAAACTTCAAGCCTTATTATAGGTCTAATTTGATCCACAAATCACACTTTAATTTCTAGGTGTTTAAAACTATTTACATATTTAGACCATGTTTATTTTCTCAATTATCATGCATCAGTCAAATACAGAGAACCAAGAAAAAATGTTAGGTGACATCTAGATTAAAGTTGTGTAAATAATTCATCCTTAAAATTGGTGCTTGATCAACTCAAAAGCATCATTTGATCTTCTCAGGGAACTGAACAACAGAAAAGTAATTTCAACATTAAATTAGTTTAGATATTTTTGAAGTTCTAGTCTTTTCAAAGAAAACTTCACAGGCAATATAATGTCATGTATCATCTCAAATACCTCAGAATATTTAAACTTTCAGGAGAGAGGAACAAAGAATTATTTTGCATACGAATCTGAAAAGCAAGTGCTTGTTTAACTCAAAAGTTTTGGGTTTTTTACCAGAATTTTTCACTAAAATAAATATTGGTTCCAATAGGAAGAGGTCACAAATCAGGATCAGTTCCCAAATATACAGACAAAAATTTTAGAATTGAAAAGCCATGGGGTATGGAGAACTAAAATAAAAACAAGGAACTACTGCATGAGATCAGAACTAATTCTGTACCATCAGTTATGTTCTGGAGGCATTTCTTTTTAAATTTAAGTCATAATAATAATTGAGTGAAATTATAGATAAATACTTGACTGCAGATCAAATATGAAGAGTCCATTTAATGCATCTCCATAAATACAAAACAATATTTGTCTAATTTCCAGACCACAATTATGTATTTCTATAGCTACATCCAAAATATATTAACTATAATAAAAAAAAATTATAAAAAATTTCTAAAAAATTTCTGAAGCTCATTTCATTCATGGGAGTGTTTTACAAAATAAACTTTCAGAATCCTGTCAACATGAAGATATATAATAATAAATGGTAATTTGTATTTAGTTTTAAATATTTTATTTTCTGTAAAGCAGGTAAACAGCATAGTAAAGCAGGTCCTCTTAATTGAACATGTTTTAATACAGTCAAAGTTTCACATCCAAGTTAAAAAAATGCAGACTGTTCTTTAGCAAAGAGGCTCACATACAACAAAGGAGTGGAAAGGTCATTTTATCTCTAAATACAATAGCACTTGGGGCCAATGATGGAATAAAACTTCTCCTGGTACTTTCAAAAGTGTAAGAAAAAAACTGAAGGGATGTTGGAAGAAGGAGCATCAAAAAATACTCAAGGATTTAACAAAACATCGTAAAGTGAGAGAGTGAAATAGCTCAACCTGTTTGGCTTATCAAAAAATAGCCTGCACAGTAACTCGATTAGAGTGTCTAAGAACATTAATAGGTTGAAAGAAGTGGGTACTGAAGTGCATTTCAGATATAGCAGAGAAAGACCCAGTAATTTAAAAAATAAAAAAAAAATTAAAAAGCCTTCACATTAAATCCAGACAAATTCAAATGAAGAATAAGTCATAAATATTTAACAGTGACTGTGACTAGCCCCTGGTAGTACTGAAGCCATTGCCCTTTTCTCAGTAGTTCAAAAAGTTTAATCCTGGGTTTAAACCTGATGGCATTTAGAAAATATACTGCCATCAGACAAGTCACTGGTCTCCAAGTGAAGACATCTGGGTGAAATCCATGAAATAAGAGGGGACAAACTGAACTTGCTTGCCTTATGGTTGGCAAAACATACTGGTGTTCCTGCTAAGAGCTCCAAACAGCCTCTAATGGAACGTGTTAATTTTAAAACATTTCATTTAATTGTCAAAATAAAGTTCAGTTTTCTAATCCTGCTGGAGAGCTCTATGAAAGTCTCTGTGCCAGAACAATGTACACAGGCAGTTGTACCTGAAACCTAACCTCATTCATTCAAGCAAAACATTAAATAGACATTTTATTACACAAGCCAGCTCAGGAGTTCATGCCAGCACAAGGGCTGGCTCACCTTTCTAAAATTCACTTGAAATGACATGGGGTCAGGCAACAAAGAGGATCAGGGGAAATGAAAATAGAAAAGCACAGCATTTCCACATTTTACAATTAATAACATTGTTTGAACGCTTGCTTTCAGAATGCATGTCAATGAGATCAAGAACCAGAACATAAATCACAAGAGATACTTTTACTGGACTCTAAGTCCTTTTTATGCCATTAAACTGTGAGCAGAGCCAATTAACACATCACTTTCCCTCTTTGCATTCCACATGGGCTATCAAAGCACCACAATAGCAGCCAAGAGAGCCACATGGGCGTGTGCATGTCTACATGATCACATCCAGAAACTCCCCTTCAATTTTATTGCTGAGCATGACATTATATGGCATGATATACTCCACTGGTCAGTCTGGGTCAGCTGCCCAAGTTGTGTTGTGCCCAGTTTTTTATTTGCCCACCCCAGAGTGCTCACTGAGGGGTGTGGCAGAGCAAGAGCAAACCTTGCTGCTCTGCAATTACTGATCAGCAACAGCCAGAACACTGATTTAGTCGTAAATTTGAAACCTGGCACCACATGGGACTGGTATAAAGAAAATTAACTCCATTTCTGACAGGTGCATTTAGTCTTCAGCAGGCAAGAGCTGGAAATCACCACTCCTGCTCCTAAGAGCTCACCAAGAGACACAGCTGAACTCAACTGAAAAAAAAGAAATAGCCCAGAAAAGAAATAAAAGTTATAAAATAAAATAATAACAGGAATTAGTTAGGTACTCAGAAGAAAATCTTTTTCTTGACCTTCCCAATAACAAATCAGTCACTCTTACACTGCAATAGCTTTGATTTGAAAAAAGGTGCAGAAGATGAAAGTAACTGAAATTCCATACATTTTTCATCTCTGTCATATCTACACACAGCCACTCTATCAGCAACTCCTGACTTTCTCCCAGATGAAACAGACCATGAAATTTTACTTTCCCTCAAACTCCTGCAACCACATATGGCAGGTTTTAATATAAATCCATATGGCCAAAATATGTTGCTGCTGTTCATCAGATCTGCAACCATTAAAATTATTCTCCCATAAATAAGAATAAAGACTCCCTAGACCAGACAGAAACATCCTTCTTGCCTCTGCTATGTCCCTTTTGCAGACTGAGAAAGGACTTCAATTCTCCTCTAGCTGTCAATCTGGTTCCTTTCACAAGCATTAAAATTCACTTTAAAGACTGAATAATAAGGATTGCTGACCTTCCACACTGATAAAAATAAATAAATGCCAGACACCAGTGTAGTCACACAGGTACAGTAAACTTTTTCTGAGCACACGACACAGATTTATTCTTTAAGCTAATCAGAATTCAAACAGAACAGAAAGCAAATGTCACCCTGCCACACTAACGTCCATCAACCACAGTGATTACATCTACATCAATCACTTGATATAATAGGAGTAAAGTCATTATAGCAGAACATTGTCAAAAGATCTGGAATCGGTCTTCTATTTAGTATTCCGTCACATAACAGCTACAAGATTATTTCAAAGGCAGCAGTGTCTGCTTTGAAAATATGAGACAGTTTGCTTCAGCATTTTCCTGGCAGCAGACTGTTATTCAATGACAATGTTCTCTATGAAGCAGCAAACATTACTGGTGTGAGCTTTATAAAAGGGGAGAGCATTGGATTTTCTGTTCCATCAGCTTGTAAGGTAGAACTGAAAATTCAACAATTGCATTACTTTTACGTATAGAACCTGCAAGTTATCTGAAAGCAACCCTATAATTCTGCAGAAGCGTAGGTTATATCAGATAGTTCAGTAATTTCATTCCTTTACTTTGGAAGTTCCATCAGCTTTCTCTCCTCCCATGTCTAATTCTGCCTGAAACACCTCACTGCTTCATTCCCAAGCAATGGTATTCTGAAAATGAAGGTTACAATCCCACCTGAAGGTTACATATATGAAAATGACACAGGCTGGTAATTCAAAATGTGGAGTTCACCTCTTGCATGGGATCATGCCTTTTCATTCCCAGACTTGAGCAATGTCTGATGTCTGCTTATGCTTTTCAGTGCTAAAAACCAGTCAAAAATTCAGCATACAGACAGTATCTGTCCCACTCTATGCTGCAGACAGCCACTGAGAAGCGAAGACCATGCCAGAGAAAGCACACAAACACAGAAAGTGCTCCCTTTCTGGACATCATGTATAATGTCACAAAGACATTACACCACTGCTGCTTGAATCAAAGGAAGATTTTACTCAGAGTGACCTTTCTGTCCATTGATCACTGCAGTGAACAGGAAATCCCTTAAGCACAGCTAAAATTGTGCTTCCTTTACATGAGAGGTATTGCTTGGATAATTATAAAGGGCTGCAAACCAGCCCTTTACAGCCACCTCTATGAAAAATTAAGACTGTGGAGACTTTATTCCACTTGGCTTGGAAAGCAGAAATAAAAAGAAAATTCAAAGAACAGCATTTAAGGCGAAGACGAAACTTACAGGGCAGAGCAGACATGCAGAATGTGACTTTATCAGTCCAATGAAGTTTTTGCAAATAGCACTGGCAAGTAGTAATAGTTTTAGTCAGACGTGGTCATTCATAAAATCAATTAATGCACTTCCAAGAGATTTGGAACTTAGCACCTGGCTTCTTCACAGGACATTTTTACCTTGACCCTCACTGGTCATTGCTCATTTATTCGTGACAAGAGTCACTCACAAGTGGATCATTCAAGAAAGCAGGATCCTATATCAATATGTAAACTTTGAGGAGGTTGAGAACAGCCTTGGCTAAGTCAGACTTGTGGGTGTCTTTAAAAAGCTGCACCTCCAGCTACATCTCCTGCTGCTTTTACTTCTAGGCAGATACTTCTGCCTAATAGAGAACTTAATCTAGATGCCACTTCATCCTTAAAACCACTTTTTAAGTAATTGCAATACAGCAACAAACTTGTCTACAACACTTTTTCTAATAAATAATTAGTTAGATCATGCTCACAGATCATAATACTGCTAATACATAAAAAAATTATATTCTTTCAGACAAGACACTTTAAAAGGATACTAGTCCCATTTACTGTGTACATGTCTATCTGGCTTATAAATAAATGACAATTCTTTACTGTAAGTTCATATTTGCTATAAGTACATTGCATTACTCTCTTGGGAACAATAATAAAATAAAAACAATTTAAAAAAATCCATCACACAAGAAACACCACTAATTTAAAATGCAAATAAAACACTTTTTGCTGCAAGCTACAATACTACTGAATAATTGACCATAATTTTCAAAATGATCAAATCATATTTTAATAGCTATGCTCCCATTATCGAACAAAGTAAATCTTTGTAAATTCTTTTAACATATTTATTCTGACAGTCATACTTTACATATAAACAGCAATGGTCGTCTTATATATAATTCCAGAGAATTAGCAAGACTTAAATGGCAACCACTGTATATTTACTTGGCATTTCAGTGAACATTAAGGTTTATAGTTCTGAGGAAAAAAATGGACTTTGGCTTTACTTCAGTCAATATTTATTTCTCTGTTCGATAAACATTGATGTTTGCCTCAAGAGAAGTCAATATCCTGTTAATGTACATTACTTAAATAACATTTGGGAATTACTAAACAAATGACTCAAATTCAGAGGATCAAAGATAGTGGGACCAAGAAAGACTTACAGGGTGTTTGTTTAAACCTGCAGTCTTAGCAGAACTACCAGTACATGACGTGAAACAGCCCTGTGAGCAATCGCTCCTCTAATCTTCAGCATGCTGGTATTACAGTCAAATCCATCCTTGGTACAGTCTGCTTCAGAAATGTTGATGTGCAAGTACCTTTCCCCCTTGGTGCCCTTCCTCAATGCTTCCTGAGCCAGCTTGTCCTTGAAATATGTTCCGCTTCAAAGCTCATGCAGAATTGTAAACTCACATTCTTATGGTTTTCTCATTTAACCCAGTTTTCACAGTTTGTTATCTATGTTTTATAGTGGAATCTTCAAAAGTTTAAAGGAATGC
>NW_005054486.1:192168-195893 GCF_000277835.1 Geospiza fortis | reverse complement strand
GTCACCATGATATTTTCTGAAAAATCCTCTTTGCCCACGATTTTCTCCTGGGAAGCTGAGAAGTCACAGAGAGGAATGAAAACAATAATTATCTGTTTCTCTTCTCCTGTGTTTTGCTGCTTTGGAATGTGGTCTGGAGGTTGTTTACCAACAGGTGCATGTTTGATTGGTTCCATATGAATTGTTTTTACTTAATGACCAATCAAAGCCAGCCGTGTGTGACACTCTGAAGAATCACAGGTTATTATTATTGATTCTTGTGAAGCCTTCTGATGTCCCGTTTCTCTTTCTTTAGTATAATTTTAGTATAGCATTTCTTTTAATATAGTATCATAAAATAATAAATCAGCCTTCTGAGAAGGTGGAATCAAATTCTCATCTCTCACCTCATCCTGGGGACCCTCACAAACACCACAGAACCCTGTTTGCAATACTCAGAATTTTTACTGGAAGTTTATGCTACCAGACTTTCTACACAAGGCTACTTTCCCATATGGCTACAATATTTTAATCCTACTGAATTTTACCACACTTTGCTACTCACATGAGATAACAAAGCCAAGAGAATCATCAAATTTCAGGTGGAAAAGAGTGAAAATACTTGCAGCTTGTCTCAGATCTTGGCAAAAACTGTCCTTTAATGGGCAAAATAATGGAAAGAGCTGAATTTATGAAATTTTGTCATTACATTAAATATTAAAAGGCTCACTGCAATGATAAACTTAGCAACCTAACATAAAGAAAGTGATTCAAGCAAGCCTATATAACAAGTTGTGATCAAACTTTAGAGAGACTAAATTTTCCATTATCTACATGTGTCTTTCTTTCTGCTTGAGGACACCAGCCACAGTTGCATGGTAGACAGCTAAATCAGTAGAGAGAAAAACCTAGCATTACCATATTTCATCAAGTTCTTAATGAAATTTGTAATACAAGGCTCTGAATATCTCTAAGAAATCTTACAGAGCTCAGGCTATTGCTTTTTGTGAGTGTACGCAGAACTTCATATGCAACAAAATCATCTGCTACTGAAAAAGAGGGGCCTTAAAGAGTGGAAAAACTACTTATTGTAAAATTACATTACTCCATAAATTTTATAATTTTCAAGTATTCCAATCTAAAGAGGGGGAGAAATAGAATTAATTTTTTTTTTGTTCATTTAAGTCCACAGAGAAGCATCTTATTTCCGGAGATCCAGATTTTATGAAAAATAAACACCAGAAACTTTAGCTACTGTATTATACTTGCACATACCATGAATATAGGCTGCAGGAAATACTATTTAAAGGTCAAATTATTAAGAGCAAAATTATCATAAATAGTATCAAAGATGATAATTTCCTACTGAAAAGCATCTCTGGAAAAGAAACATACACATGACTAAGAGGTACATCCTTGAACAATTAGCTGCCAACTCATGTTTGTTAGCTCCCTTGGATGTTTTCAAGCAAAAAATTTTTCCATGCTTAACAGAGAGATGTGGAAATAGATCACATTTCAGGTATTGGAGCAGTTCAAGGGCAGCCTTACTACTTCTGAAGAAAAAATTTTGCTCAAGTCTGAATCAGGCTAGTCACCTTGATATCTGTAACAAGTTTTTACCACTTCAGAGAGAAAGAAAAAAAACCAAAAAGTCATTTTGTTTTAAGTTTAGTGCTTTCAGCCTTCTCACAGAAAAGGTAAGGATCAGGTGGCTGCAATAGCATGGTGTGTATGGCCTCATGTGTCACAGACATATTTTCTGAAAAATATTTTTGCTAGGAGTTTTTCTCCTGAGAAGACTCAGAGGAAAAGAAAAGCAATGATTTTCTGCTGCTGTGGAATGCAAAAGGTGCATCTTTGATTGGTCCATGTGAGTTGTTTCTACTTGATGACCAATCACAGGTCCAGCTGTGTTGGGACTCTGGTCAGTCATAAGATTTTATTATCATTCCATTCCTTCCTTTCAAGCCTTCTGATGAAATCCTTTCTTCTATTCTTTTAGTACAGTTTTAGTATATAATTTTCTTTTAATATCATATATATCATAAAATAATAAATCAGCCTTCTGAAACATGGAGTCAAGGTTCCCATCTCCTCCCTCATCCTGGGACCCCTGTGAGCACCACCACGCTCATGAGCCAGTTTTAGTAGGTTTGGATCTTGAAGAGAGACTCAGCTGTCACTGTGTCCTTGTGTTTAGTCCTCTTGCAAGTAACTCTAGCAAAAATGATAGGATTGGGAGGAATATATGTCTCAGGGATACAGGTGAGCTCTGGATAAGAGCAGCTGCAAACTGGTAAGGGATGGAGCAGTGAGACCAAGGTGGCAGCAGCACTGTCTGTGCTGTTTTGGGGCTTTGTACAGCTGTTGGCAGATCCTCAGAGCTGTCAATCCAGAAGTCCTAAACCTTTCACAAGTCAACTCTTAACCTAATCTTTCACCTATCAACCTTTCTCAAATACTAGATTCACATTAAGTACATTAGGAATGACAATAACCCTCTATTCCAATAACAAGAAACTGCCAATTAAGACCATCATGTATGGACATCTTCCCCTTACTTGCCCTTTTTATGCAAAATAATAATGTAGGAGGCTGCATGCAATACCAACATGTCCATCATTTTAATTATTTCTGGATATTTGTCCATACTGCATTAGATTAAAAGAGTCCAAAACCTGATTTATTCACTCACTTGTAAATTACATCTTAATGCATTCACAACTTGTTAACATTCATACATAAAACACTTAAATAAGAGCTCTTTCCCAGTAAAAATAGGCTCTTATCTTCACAAATTATGAAGACATACAGTTAAATGCAATTTTTAAATATTTATTCCATATTTGCATGCATCTGTTCTGCAAGATTTTAAAACTGTTAATGAAAGCTGTCCAAAACTCCTACAGTGAAGCCTTTTAAACTTTCTAAATACCTGCCATCCTAGTAAGATTTTGGTGCTCACTGCACCAAAATAACATGCTTGTGATAAAAGAATTTTAAAAAATCCAACAACAAAACACACAAAATGTTTAAAGATACAGATTTAATAAGTAGACATTTTATATTATGATGAAGATTTATTTTATACATATGCCGACTTTTTCTACCTCTCCATCTGAAAAAAAATACTGTCAAAAATAGTACAAATAAATTTTGGAAGGAAAATTATTTTGACCTTTAGTACAGTCAGCACTTGCATTTTCTCTCATAGTGGTCCATTTATGGAGCAGCAATCAGCTGAAGCAAATCTGCTTGAGAGACCTTCAGTTACAAATGCTTAAAATCCAAATAATTTCTCTTATCCTGACCATGTTTAACTCAGGCAAGCACTGAAATATACTTTGGTGAAAGGCTAAGGTGAAAGGAAATCAGTGTAAAGTCCAGTAAAACTGGGAAGCTGTATTTTAGCTTTTCATATCTGCCAAATCACTATTCCTTTTCCTTTTGGTTGTTCATTAATTACCATCTCCATAAAAGACATGACCAGACAGAGGTGAGTGAAGAGCAACATTTGCAGAAAAAGACCAGTGGATTGATCATTGATTTTCATTCACATTTGCACAAACACATTTCTTATGATGTGAAGCCTTTTTTTTTTTTTAATTCCAGGGGACAAAGCCCATATCTGATATCCCCAAAAAGGAAACAAAGTCATCTGCTTCTCAGAATCCGCACTTTCCCACATTATTTACAGGCCTAAATACTTTGGTATTTGACACAAGATAAACATGCTCTCCTCA
>NW_005054486.1:163269-192158 GCF_000277835.1 Geospiza fortis | reverse complement strand
GATAAATATAAAAGCATCAGATTCAATTCACTCACTGCTGATCAAATATTAGACAAAATGTTCTAATTACAGATAAATAACAAGTAATATTACACATGCATCAATTAACCTAAAACTAGATGATCTGCTACAGAAGTATAACATTTGGAGCTGGCTTAAAAGAAGGCTGGCAGTCACCTGAGAAGTCAAAAATTTTTCAGTAGGTTTATTTAATTACCGTTCACTTTAAGATACTGTAGCTTCACAATGAAAAGTGATTCTTCAGTTGCCTAAGGGCTGCTGCCCTCATACAGCACCCTTATATTATCTGAACCCCTGAGCTTAAGGAATAAAGGGATAAGAACCAAAGTCACAACACTGAGTATTGTCATAGTCACACGTGGGTGCTCTGATGTGCATGGCAAGAACTATGGGGATAAATCACACTGGACTCCATTTTCTTCATGGTAGAAAAGCCCCTTCTTTATTCACATAACTGCTTTTTTATTCAATTTTACAGATCTCATGTGGGACTCCAATTGGTTAGTAGTTTCTTGCCAATTACTTTTATTAGTTAGTAAAAAGTTCTTATTCTGTATTGATCGGTCACTCAAAATCTCAGTGTCAACGTGCAGGGACAGTTGCTCATGGGAGACAGAGAGATGAAAACTATCTAATGGTGCAAAAACCAGCACCATTAGATAGAATGTTATATTTATACAGATGTAAGTTGTTTTTTACCCAGGAATAGATTGGTATGTTAATGAATTGCTCACAACGGGATTGCTTTCATATGGGAACTTGCAAAATGCTGGCTTTGACAAGGCCAGCCACTGATTCTAGGAGAGCAGGCTTGATTTTATGAAGATTTTATTTATGATTTTTCTACCTTACTGCTACAAAGATAAAAAGAGCAGGTTGGGAAAAGAGATGCCTCAGACTCCCTTAGTTTCTCTTGTGGAGTGCCTTATTCATGGCTAAAGATTTCCTCACCTTAGATTATCAAGGTCAGGCACCCAGAGTTCAAATGAGGTTTCATTCGTTAAGGTACCAAAACTTTTGTATTTGCAGACGCATGTGTGTGCTACAAACAGATTCATTCTAGGAGCCTGGCAGAGCTCCCTGCAAGGAATCTGACACTGCACAGTGGGCAAAGACATTCCCTCAATGCCCTGCTCAGCTGAATCCTGAGCTCAGGAGGGACCTGAGATTGCTTGTAACTCACACTCGGCAGAGTTAATGTTGAAAATTCATATTTTCAAGAAAACTGTCCTGTCCATTGCCTGTGTACCTTGCCTAGCATCAGAAGATATCAGCTTCAACAAAGACTTGTAGATAAAAGGCAGATAACATATCTTGAAGAAAAAAGGATTAATCTGCCACCTTTATTTCCCTGAGAATCCATGCAACTGATGCTTCCACATGAAAGAGGGAAATAATTCTTCAGAAATTACCTAAATTGCACAAATGCTGCGACTTGGAAAGGATCAAACATCAAAGTTCTGTGGGAAAAGTTGTGGTTTCCACTCTACCAGGGCCAGCACTAGAGCTAAGATTTCCTCGCTACTAAGAATTTTGATACTGTTTTTCACTCAGTTCAAAAGGTTACATGAGAATCTTAGCTAACAGCACCCTCAGGAGCGAAACCAACCCTGACTTAGGAAAACTTGCACAAAAATGCAACAATTTGTTCATATGGAAGGGACAACAGCAGGTTATTGGAGACTGATGAAGGATAATGCTCCTGAAAAGGAAAGGGGACAAGCTGAGAAGGAACACTTAGTGCCCTTTTTCCTTTGACTTTCACTCCTTTTTTTTATTCCTATAGGTAAGTAGTTAATGCAGAGGGTTTATAGCCCATCACTGTGGGATGGAGCCAGGAGATGTGGCTCCACCAAAAAACACAGCAAAATTAGATCTGTTTCAGATTTACACATTCTACCCATAAGCCTGGACATCAGCATTAGACTTTGCCACTTATCAAAGTCCAGTTTTGACAGGAAAAGCTCTCTCCCTTCTGCACTCACCCATACTTACTATAACATTATCATTTTCAGGAAAAAAGGAAGCAAAGAGTAGAAAACCAAATGCAAACCCACAAACTACTGAATAACCAAGGATATAAATAATAATTATGTTGACTACATTTCCTATAACATGTAAATACTGTTATTTCCATGCAGTACATTCTCCTGACTGAGAATGGTACATTTATAAAAACTCAGTAAATCAATGAATTATTAGTTGAAGTATACAGAGAATGATTACTCAGACATTATGTAGGATTTTTTCCAGCCCCCTTGAATATCACAATATGCAATATTTTCTACATTTAACCAGAGAGATGTATTCAATTAAGGCTGTATGCTTCCTGTGCTTCCAGCCTTCTGCTTAGTAGTTTACAAGATATTCAGCAGCTTTCATGTTCAAGGACCCATACTACCTCTTAGAAGTGAATTTTAAGATAAATACTGGTAATGAGAGTTGCACAAAGGTGTTAGTTGTGTCATTAATCTTGTTAAATCCTCTGCACCAACAGACATGAGTAATCAGACAATGAAACAGAAGGCAGAATTAAATACTGGTTAGAGGTTTACTTGTGGAAATAGAAGATTCTCAACTGGGAATATGTGAGAGCACAGAGATAAAGGCTTGCTTTTTTGTGGGGGGGCTTTTTAAAATGTGATAATATTTAGCTACCTGATGGCATCAAAAACATTTTTTAACATAACAGGTACTCATTAAAATATAAAATAAACATGCACATAAGATAATGTTTAGAAACCAATTACTCACAAAACATGAGAATATTCCAGACATCATGATGTTGCAGTTACCCCTGCAGAGCTTCTGCTTCAAATCCAGAAACAGCAATTTACTGAAGTGAAACCACATGGCTGATTGCAAACTGCACAGCAGTTTGAAATGGGCAATGACCAAGCCTTTACATGATTAAACACAAACAAAACACAAACCTGCTCAGGCTATCTTGGTCACCCCACTACTTGTCCAACTATGAAGAATTAGTAACAATTCTAAGGTAGCTCATTGTTAATCAAACTGACCACTTACAACAATTAACACTTTAGTAGAGAGTTTGCTTTAACAAGTATCACAACTGCCTATATTTCTTCTGAACACACTGAGCTGCGTGTTCATATTCAAATCAGAATTATTTTATCATTACAAAATGCTATTTGCTTCTCCCTGGTGTTTTATGATTTTCTTTATGCCCATTGCTTCACTGAGCAAAAAATATCCAGCTACCACCACTTTTCACAGTGCTTGCTGGTGCAGTGGGAAAATGCTTGTGTGTTCCATGCTGTTGTCCTCAAACTCCCTGACATAAATAAAGATTTTAATTAAAAAAAAAAGGTGAGTAAATGAGGTCAATAAGAGGGCTCACTGATGAAATAAGCTGATTGGAACATTGCACTAAACCTTCCAGTCACAGAAATACATAATATATATTCAGTCTTCTGTGCTGAGCAAATAATTGACTGTTATTCCAATTTTAAAAGCAATGCATGCATGAACCTTTTATTAATCAGACTAATTTTCTTTAACATTTCTGACACTGCACAGAAGGTACCATTCTTCAGAGCCTACTCATGACCATATTTCAAGAAAGACCTGCAGGAGATGACCCCTGCTTATGGTGGAATAATATTAAACTGCCCATTCTGCTGTGAAACAGTGGGTTCGATCAGTTGACATGAACACTATGCTTCTTTGCAGCTGCTGATTTGAAGATGCAATTTACACAATAAACCAAAACAAAATCTGATCCTCATCTCTTCCCTCAGTTCCATATACTCACTAATATTAAGATATACAGTTTCTCTCTTGTGCTCATGTAATCACTGTTAGTAAGAGCACTGTGATACAATATGGATATATTCTAATATGATGATGTGCAAAGACTACAGTCATATGATCCCTACACTGATGTGAGCTCTAGGAATTTTACAGTTAGCAGGGTTGGGTTATTTAGGTTTAGGTAACACCTTACTAATTTTCCCCTCTCTAGGACTATTTGCTTGTCTTTAAATGTGAGCTAGAACTTCAAGGCAAGCATTTGAAAAATCCATAGTTGCCACATAGTAGCAGGAAAGAAACACTGCTTTTATTTCAGATAAAGATGTGCTATAATGTTTTAGAACCAACAACAGTAAATACTGGTGTCTCAGCTTGTCTGCTCCACATAAGAGCCTCCCTCCACTGCTTACAAACATATTGATGCTGAAAAACATCTTCCTGCCCTTACAGCAGCAGCCTTATTTGTACCAAAACAGGCCCATAAGTATGATTTCCCATTTCGAGGTGGAGCTTTATTTCAACTTGCTTTATTTCCATTGACAATATTATATTCTCCTACACATTCAAAGTTGCTTGCTGCATTGTGAATTTCTTTTAAGTAAACTGAAAGGATGTGAAATTTGCTGTGGTGCCACTGGAGTATCATATATAGTGACACTTGCAGTGTTTGACTGTATTGCCCCTTTCAGCACAGAACCAAACAGAAAGCCTTATTTCATCAGTTTTTGGCTATTACACTTTGAAAACACAAAAACCAATTGCTCGATGATTTGTTCAACTGAAAACACTCAAGAGAATGCATTCAGAAATATAGCATTGTGTCAGTATTTTATAAAGTCATTGTAGCTCTGCAGAAGAATTTACTTAGCTACTTGAAATCAAGTTTCCTTTGCAGTACAGATGAACACCAAATGTCTGGATATTAATCAAAACCTGAAAAATAGTTTTCTAACAGACCCACTACAGTCAAAATCTATGATTCTTGGCAGAGAACCTAATGAAAAGAGAGAGGGGGACAGACAGGACTTGAAAAACATTTATTTATATATCAAAATGTCCCATAAAAACAGAGCTCAGACCCATCCTTGGAGAGAATATTCGTACAAGATTTCAACGTGTGGATTTCTTTACTACTATACAAAGCATTCACCTCTTCACCTCCCTTTCTTCTGGCAGAACTACACTTCTATTCACAGGAACTATTTATTAAAGTAGCAAACAGAGGAAGAAAATTAAACAACTACCATACACCTGCTCACTATTGCCTATTATTTAAATGTTTTTTTAATAGCAATAGAAATTACAGTACAAAAAGTACAGTACCTTGTGCCACTTCCTTCTTAGCTTCACTTTTGATAAGATGCAAATATTTGTCTATTGAGTAATTTTATTAATAGTCTCTCTGGAAGCACATATGAGTTGTTAATAAAACCTGGTTACACATTTTAAAACAAAAATAGCTTCATGTTGCTCTCACCTACTGCTTTCAGGAAAACCATAATTAGAACTATGGGGAAATAAATTCCTTCTCACAGTATTTTTAAACTTGACTCACAGTTTTTGATTATCTGGTATTGACCTAAATTAACCTAAACTCAGAATGTAGTTGATCAAAATTTGTGGAGCCTTGCTTTTCTGAAATTCCCTGCAGTAACAAAATCTATCGATATTATTTTGTGTAACAGTGTGTATAACGATATTACATATTACAATATCTATGTGGACTGCATGTTGTGGATAAGACCTCAGATTTATGCATTTCTTTGGTTTTCACTTCTTCACCACACTGTTCATTTTTTTTCTCTCCTAGCCACAGACTTTTCTTTCCAAACCACTATGTAAGAAATCCATTATGTAGATGCAGTTATCTTAACTGATAGAAAAATTACTGAAGCATAAAGGTGGACCCTGCAGAGACTGCAGTGAGCTGGGACTCCTTCAGCTTTCTTGCAGCTACACATGCACATTGCCTTGTCCCTGCTGTGACAAAGTCTGCTTCCACATGGCAAAGTCAGGTTTCATGCTGTTAAGAGCAGTTAGGAAGGCAGGCTACTGAAGCTGCTCCACAGGAGAACCAGCAAGGATATTTTCATAGAAGCCAGCCACTCTCAGAACTGCTAATTTCGTTTGGTACAAATTGATACTCTTCTGCTTTTTCAAATGGCCAAGAGCAAAACGGAAATAAATAAATAATGGCATAGTAGAAATGCTACCTTCTGTTCTGCGACTTCACCCTTCTGTGGCAGAGACAAAATTAGGCAGCACCACCATCCTCCAACCTCTCCTCCTTATCCAGTACTACTGATGGCATTTATTCCATGGTAAAAACCAGTTCTTGCACTTAGTTGTCTACACTGAAGGCAAGACACATTACCTAAGTTGTCAAAAGAAAGCTGGAAGATGTGGCTGCTGAGAAGGGGACAGTTGAGACTTACAGGACCTAGGGGACACACTGAAGCTGTTATTTCATGCACCCAAGGGACAATTAAATCACTTGTCCTTGAAGAAGGCATACATTTACACTTATGAACGGTAGAAATTTAGAGGAATAATTTGGGAAGGTGTATTTTTAAAGTAACTAGCCAACCACCACATCCCCAAACAAATCCTTCCCACATTACCATCAGGGTGAAAACAAAACTTCAAGGATTTGCAGGAGCAAAGTTTATCTCAGTATCATGTTGCTTAATAAACTGAAACAAAGCAGCTCTTAGCAGTATCAGAAAAATCATTTTATATTAATGAATTGCTTCCATACTGCATGAAAATTCATTTTATTATTTACATGAACTTTTCTTATCTAGAGAATGCCTTCATATCACTCAAAATTAGAGAAATGGAAACACTTGTCATGAACAAAGCACCAAACAATTCCTGAGTAAAATGGAACAGAGCAAGTGTCAGTATAACTGTGAAATGAACTAGAGGTTTTCTTCCTAAGCAGAACATGACGCATTATTTGAAGGATTCCACAGAGAAGTAAGCAGGCCTTTGACCTCTCAGTTCTTAAAAAAAAAAAATCTTCAGTTTATAAAGGAGCTTTTTTACTCAGCAAACATATTTTGTCAAAAAAAAAAAGTCAGCTTAGGGAGGAAATAGAAATAAAAATGCAGAAGAGAGCACTTTTTTCTAGAATACATTGTCAATGCTCATTTTTTCCACTTGTTTACAGAGTACTCAGACATTACTGACTGACCTGGACAGTACAGCCTCTCAAAAAGGCAGGCTCTGAGATCATGTACAAAATCAAAAATAGAGTTTGAAACTTAATCATAGTGCAAAAGCATTAGATAAATGTTGCTTGTGACAGGACAGGACTGCATCCCATGACCCAGATCCATGGTACTGCTTTGTGTCTGGAACAAGCACTACCCACGCAAAACACTTTTTTGGATGCATTTTATTATTAGCATTTGACCTACTCAGGCATTTGGGGAGTAAAACAATGGTAGATATCTTCAATTTATGTATTCAAAAGCAATAATGCATAACAAATATTACTGAAAAAAATAGTAAACTGACTATCAGTCTGGTCTTTTATACTTGGATAAGAGAGATTGTTTTGTTAAGGACAAAGGGTTAAAGACACTTTAAATTACATAAAAACACCACAGGAATTAAGTCTAAGATCACCCAGACAGTTTATGGTAAAACAAAACCAGATTCTTTTAAATAAAACTAACATCAAGTAAATACTGTCTTAGCTTTGTTGAGCAAACACTTTACCTTTTGATTTATATTAAGAATCTTCTAAACATATGGTTTTGTTCTCGGAGAGAAAAGAAGCACTCAGAAGCGCTGAATCTGGCCTCCACATCCAATTTTCTCTCATATTCCATAATGATATATTACCAGACATACATATTTAAAATAGCTAATTTAAGAAAACCAGAACCAGAGCCACTTAGACTATAATTATAATACTCTGTCTGAGAATTTTCCTAACAAAACTTTTTTAAAAAGGAATTCATGTGCATGGTGAATTTCAAATATTAAAACATTGTGCACATCTATCTCTTCCAACTATCCATATCCTCTTCTTTGCCACTGTCAATGTTTTTAATGCTCATTATAAAATCAGCTCTAGAGTCACTGAAAAACAATCCAATAGCCACAAACAAACTTCTGCAGGAAAACAAACTTTAACTACTGACCAAGTTGTGATTACAAGCTGTTAAGAGAAGCAAGAGAGTTTGCTGTGCTTTGGCAATTTTTTGTGCAAAAATGTTTCCTAAAAACATTTCCTACAAATGTTTCATGTTAAATTTTATGCCTGCTAGCTGGTTACATTATCAGCAACCAAAGCTATCACTGACACTGTCTCAAAAGACAAAAATGTATGAAAAAAATGTCTAAATAGCATTTAAGGATCCAATGGTTTCCTCCAATGTCATTTAGGAATGTATTCCTGTCCTTTGCATAGGTACTCCTTTCCATCTGTCCCCTTGTACTATTTTTCTGCTTTTTACTTGAACTGTAGGTTATGTTTTGTCAGTACCATTAATAAATATCACTCCAGTAAAAACCTCAACTAAGAAGTCACACCACAGAAATAGGCATTCCCAGATTCTTCTTTTACTAGAGACATTTTTTTTAAAAATTATTTTACTGTGTAATGATGTCAGTCATTATAACTCAGTTCACAAATGAAATGAAATATCAGTCAAAAGTTAGAAAATCCATCTTCAAATGTATCTCTTAAAGACTACAAACTACTAAAACATGCTTGAGAGTGAATGCCATATCCTAAAGGTTATAAATCACCAGGAGAGGAGAAAGGTGGCCGTGTGTTTATGCCAGATTCGTGAATGATGGCAGCACAGATTATAAATATTAAAATCCAAATATGCAGCACTCACAGCCGCAGTCCCCAGCTACATCAAAACCAAGAACAGTTCACAAAGGGCTAAAATAACTAGGGCTGGAATTACTGGGGCTATTTACTTTAATCTGAAGAACATGTCTTCAGATAGAATGAAATGAAGATAAATCAGTCCAGAAAATAAGACATTTATAATACACTGTGAAAAATCTGAAAACAAAATCACTAAAACAATAGCTTTTGGAAAACTTGCATCTGCAGAAAGCCTTCTGGGCCTAAATCCAATACAAACCTGTCAGAAAATATTGATGAAAAATGTGCATTTACAATTGTAAATAAGACATGAATATGAAACCTAATCCTAAACTCAATTATTCCAGAAGGGAAAGGTTTGGTTGGTTTTTTGTTTGTTTTTTTTTTTTTTTTACTATGTTATTCAGTTAGTTGATTTAATTAGACAGTTGTTTTGGTAAACAAAATTACCTCAGAAAGAAACTCCTCCAATAGCCATAGACAAATCAAATGGACTTCAAAGTCTGTCACTGTGCTTATCTGCTTCATTCATAATAGCTTACTGAAAATACCTGTGAGGGTCCAGCATTATAGAAACCACCTTCCCAGACAAGAAATGTGATCAAAGGAATTGTCAGATGGCATAAGGCCAGCCTTTCATATGCTGCTCAAGGGAATCTTTCAACTTTGTCTTGAAATGCCCTCTGATACTCCATCCCAGGTTCTAACCCAACTCTGCAAGTGAAAGGGTAATGGAGAGCATCCTTAACACACAGGCACATCTTAACACAGACTAACAAAATAAAAGCATATTTTCACAAAGTGGGGGTGCTCTTTCTAACATGCTAAAGTAATACCAGGCCTTCTGCCATTCCCCAAATGCACTACAGTCAAGCAGCTGCTCAACATGGATAAGCTTCAAGAAAACCTTGCTGAATAAACTCACTACATCTAAAGCTCATCTGACACAGGTTAGAAAATGAGTTCAGTTGATGTTTTGGTGCCTGAATGAAAGGTCAAAAAAAAACCAAAAAAACCCCAAAACCCTGAAACAACCCAACACAGAAAATAAAATGCCAGAATTCCATAAGGAGGGAGAAAACACTGTAAAAAGATTACACAATTCTCAAGCAGCTGCAAGTCAGCTCAGTCTTCTTAAAGTCTGCTGCTTGACAGCAACTCAGAAGCTGGACTCTTTTCAGCACAAAAAAACCCTCCAAAAACAAACAAACCCACAAAAAAAAACCCAAAAAAAAACAAAAAACAAAAAACAAAAACCCCAAACAAGCCCCAAAGAAAGAACAACCAAACAAGCCCCAAAGAAAGAACAACCAAACAAGCCCCAAAGAAAGAACAACCAAACAAGCCCCAAAGAAAGAACAACCAAACAAGCCCCAAAGAAAGAACAACCAAACAAGCCCCAAAGAAAGAACAACCAAACAAGCCCCAAAGAAAGAACAACCAAACAAGCCCCAAAGAAAGAACAACCAAACAAGCCCCAAAGAAAGAACAACCAAACAAGCCCCAAAGAAAGAACAACCAAACAAGCCCCCAAGAAAGAACAACCAAACAAGCCCCAAAGAAAGAACAACCAAACAAGCCCCAAAGAAAGAACAACCAAACAAGCCCCAAAGAAAGAACAACCAAACAAGCCCCAAAGAAAGAAAAACCAAACAAGCCCCAAAGAAAGAAAAACCAAACAAGCCCCAAAGAAAGAAAAACCAAACAAGCCCCAAAGAAAGAAAAACCAAACAAGCCCCAAAGAAAAACTAAAAAAAAACTCCAAAAAACAAAACCCAAAAAAACCACCAAAGTCATCCCCCCACCCCCAAAAATAATAAAAACAAAACAAACCCACCCCAAAAAACCCAAAAACCCCCAAAACTAAAGCAGGAAGAGAAATTAAGTTCCAGTGCCAAACAGTTCAGAAATATGGTGTGTGAACTTCATGTAGGTGAA
The DNA here is from genome assembly GCF_000277835.1 of Geospiza fortis. Classification (NCBI taxonomy): domain Eukaryota; kingdom Metazoa; phylum Chordata; class Aves; order Passeriformes; family Thraupidae; genus Geospiza; species Geospiza fortis. Next base: position 181,567 of record NW_005054486.1, on the reverse strand, counting down.
TCAATAGGAAATCCTGTTTACCCCAGCCAGCACTAGAGGCTGTACAAGCCACTGGAATGGGGAACTCTAAAGTAAGGCTATGCACACTTTTTAAATGAGAAAACTACAATGTCTTGCTATGGTATTTCTCAGTATTTAAACCCTTCAGGTAGATACAGAGGAGAGAGACCAGCAAAATGCAGAAATAGAGCACATTCAGTTTCACTTTAATTTATAGTAACCAACATTTAAGCTACCCAAGTAGGCTGCTCTACTTCACTTTTTAGCAGGCTATTTAGGTTTGTACTAGAAAATAAGCCGTAGTAATAAGAAAAAAGCAATTCTTTTAACTCCACTTACACTATCAGTAAAAAGATTATAAACATTTCTTCATGTAAACATGGAGAATTGAAATGCAAAAAGCCTCCAGCTTCTGCCTCAATATCTAAAGTCCCACTATCACATACAAACAACTGTGAACCTCTGCAACTTGAACTGAGACTCCAAGTTGACCCCTCAGATTCAGAACATCAAACTAAACATGCCAAGGGCTGATCTTAAGTCTAAAATCAACAGGAATTAAATTTATGCCTCCACCAGGATGCAGAAAGATAAATTTCTGAGCTGTAAGCAAATCTCTCAGAAAGCATATGCTTTTTAGGATTACAGGACAGGAAAGGCCCAGCAAAATCCAGTCCAGTCCCCAGCCATGAGAAGTGCATAATTTAATGTCTTTTGTAAAGCAATCAAACTCCTTCCTAAGAGTGCTTATGATTTTGCTCTGATTGAAAAACCATTGCAGAACCTTGCTGCTCTAACAATTAGGAAGCTTCTTTTAATTCCCAGCTTGAATTTATTCATAGCCAGCTTACACCCATTAGTTCTTGTGCCAATATTGTCCTTTAGCTTAAATAGCCCTTCTCCTTCCCTGGTGTTTACCTCCCTCAAGAATTTCATTTCATTCAATTACATTTCTTAGGACTAATTGTTTTAAAATGAGAGGACACACTTTATAAAACTATCAATAGCACATTCCATAAGGAGAAAAATTAACTTCTCCAGCAATTAAACATCCACAGAATATGAAAAGTGCACAGTGAAGCACTTATAAGCCCATGGAAAACTTGTATTATTCCAGGCTGTAAGAGAGACATTATGATTGCAAATGAAGATATTACAAACTGTAAGACGAGAAACTTTATAAGCATACTGGAATGAAAAAGAATTCTTATGAAAAATAAATTTATTTTTCAGCACTCTTGCAGAAGGACTTTAAGCTTAAAAATCCTTTTAATGCTCATTTCATTTACCACTCTGCAAAATTGGCAAAAAAACTCCAAACATAGCAGAACTCACAAAGCAATAAAATGAAGTACTCAGAACCATAGAAAAAAAGGTGCAATATTTTATATGCTTTTTATAGGTTAAGGGTAATTTTAATTTCACTGGGTCAACTTCCAGTGTCACTTTGGCTTCACTTGACAGTTCTTTAAAAGGTCAAGACAAAGTGCTTCTTGATCAAGCCATGCTCATAGAAAACCACGTTATCTTTTTAGAAAAGAAGAATGTATTTTACAGAGCAGTTAGACTGTGTTTAGTGATTCTTAAGCTGTGCCACATTATTGATTGAAACAGCATTTATGTCCATATTTCAGAACTACACACCTTTTAATCCCAGGAAATTTTATGTTAGCAAATAATTTGGCATACATTGTAGCTTAATTGAACTAAAAATAAAAGGTTTTTTATTTTGTATTAATTTCCACTCTCTGCCTACAATATGCAGTGAGATAATAGAAGTGATATAAATTCAAATTTAATTTTCATACTAATAACCTGATGTAATCAAACACCTAATATTAGTCTGAACTCATTAATTTACACTTGTAAGAGGCATAACATACTACTAACTCAATATATTAGGCAGATGAATTACAGAGAAAAGCCAGAGCTCCTCTTCACTCTACTAATCAAGAGTTATCTATTTCCTCAACCAGAGGAGTAAACAGACCAATGAATTAACAGGAATCTTCCCCACCTTCTTTTGTAAAATGAAAATTAACTTTCTTCCCTCTTAATGAAGCAAACCAATATCTCCTCTCTTGCATCTATAGTGTGGCCCACTTCAGGAAGTTCAAGGCTGTGAATTAAAGTCATCCAGGCCACCTCACTAGCTCACTGAAATCTTTAGAAAAATTTCATTTTTTCATATTTATTTAACTCCAGTTCTTCAAGAGCTATTCAGACTATACTAATCGTATGCAAAAATCAAGAAATGTCAATCTAAAAGTCTGAAGAAAAATCAAAACATGGATTGCTTTTCAATTTTTCGTATCACAGAAAAACAATATATGGTTCGCACAACATTAAAAATGAACCCAAAACACAGGTAACACTGATGAAAATTATAACAAAAATTTGATGATATCACCTCCAGAATATCATGGAAACATCAAAATATTTTAATGTTTCACTATGATAAAGGGCTTCACTCAAACCAGAACATACAGTGCAGTATCAACCTATTTCTAAACACTGGAGGTAGAAACACCTCCACTCATTGCACAATGAAGTGCTGGTTTCTGATTTGTATTTTTTGAATTTCCCAGAACAATTTCAATAATTACTGCTAGAGGGGGAAAAAAAATTCTCTCATCTGTTGGGATATGAACCTTCAGTGGGTCACAGTTTCCAGTCAATATTCTGAACAGTTCTCAGTTCTACAACATACAGGAAAACCATGATGATTTTGCAAAGAAAGAATGTAATGATTCCCTAGAGACAGTGTATAAGCATTCAAATACATAAAAAACATCTTTCAAATTAGTGAAAAGTTACAACTACTTTGTAAGGACTACAAGATCTGAATTGTTCAACATTTTGCCTCTGAAGAAAGGATTGTGAAAATATGGAAAAGAATACCTAGACTTCTTCCAGCATTACTGCAGAAATCCAATTCATGAAGATCAGATCCATATGGGATCCAAGTTTCAATTAATTCAACTGAACTTTATGAGTTTGATTTTGCCCATATCTCACCTTAGTTTCACACCAAAAGAAAACTTCCATTATCAATATTCTTCTTAACAGAAGCCATGGCTCACAATGAAACCGCTGTCCTGTCTTGATTTTGGCATTGATCATTCCTCTTAGACACTTAATGAACCTTGTTTTCTTAGGCAAGCACAGCTCTGCTGCTTTGCCTTCTATTTCAACACATCATCCTAAGGACACTGCCAACCACTTTAATTTTAGTAGCTATCAACACTGATTTCACATATCTCTTTAATCCTTCCAAAATTACACGTTATATAACATAAAGCGGCTGCACTCATTCAGTTCATGTACTTGGAGATCAACATTCAACACCAAAAGACTTGGAAATTAACAAAAAAAGCAACAACCTGCTAACTTCTATTGCTATTACTAAAAAAAGATGTTTACCTACCCTGAAACAAAAGGCCTTCCTTGCTACGGAAAAAAAAAAACCAACTCAAATTTTCTCTGTACTACCATGTTTCTAAAACCTCTGCTCACGTTTTTGGGTTTTTTTTCCTTTCCCTGGTAGTTACGGGGGAAGGGATGGGGGGGAAAGAAAAAGGAAAGAAAAGTGAGTAAAACATTGGTAATTTGTTTAGCTAGTGATGCAGGCTGTTCTCCAATCAAATTTTGTTTCCCCAAGGAAGATATCAGTTTTAAATTACACAGCAAGAAGGCAAAAGAAAGGAAGCAAACAATCAAAACCTTCCCAGGAGGGGTAAGAGTAAGGCAAGAACTCCAGAGATCCTATTTAATAAATAAACACCTTCATTTTTGTAAGTTAATTTCACCACAGGAAATAAGTTTAGTTTTAATTATATTGCCTTGTGTCATGTTTTATAAAACGTACATGAGGCTCATTGACTTTCTCTTATTATTAAAGCCTTTTTCATGCTAGAGAGATGTTGCATGTAGATTAAGTCTCAGCAGAGCCCTAGCTCAGTGCAAAGTGATGTAAGATGCAACAGTTTTATTGTTATCCCACACCTGTGACAACTACTGAGAATAAAAACAAAAAGTCATTGCAGGTGACATTTTTTTTTCCAAAAAACTCAACTAGACATATAAGAAAATGTTAAATATACACCTGTATGCAAAAAAGACAAAATATGTCATCCAGTCAAAGCCTTTGCTTACACAGATGTAGGAGACGCACAGAATTTCAAAAATCCAGAAGCCAAAAAGGTAATAAAGGAATAAATAAAGTTTTCAAAATTAATTTCCAAACCAAGACATTCCAGAGGAAAATAAATTTGCTTCTGAAGTTCAGACACAAGAAGAGAGACATATTCTGAGCTTAGAATAGCCTTTCCTAACCTTCTGGCACCATTCTTAGATCTTAGTTTAAGACAATGTTAATTTAAGACAATTATAGGGGGCAGAGACTCTAAAATAAATCAACCCCCTCTGATTTCAACCTTTCCCCTTTACCAACAGACAGAGACAAATGCAAAGATAATGCAAGTAAAGAAATAACAGTTTACTAACAAAGAAAAAGGTCAGTAGCCACCAAAGCTGCTGGGTCCTGTGGCTCCACACAGATGAGAGAGAAAACAAAGGAAAAAACCACAGCCACCAAGCCTCTGCTGTTCCAGAAACTCTGTTCCCCTACATAACAGCAGGACTGGGGAAAACCAAAATCTGGGGGAAAACTATTGTGTGCAGAAGGCTCCAATGCTGCCAAAATACTGGAAAAAAATCTTGTGGTAGTTGTAGGGCTGACCCCTACTGGCATGGCTGGAGCTTGGGGCAAAAGCTGGAAACTTGTGGAGCGGCTCCAGTGCTACTGATATGCAGAAAAAAAGAGAGCTTGGTGTGTGTCCATTCCTGTTTTTAAAGGGACCCAGCACACCCTTGATGCCTCAGGTTTTAGGTTTTACATTTTTCAGATTCTGGACTGCTTTAGTGTGTAGTTCTGAACTTTGTATGAGGGGATGGTGAGCTCTCTTCACAGAGCAGGGAGACAAAACAATTCCTTCTCTAGCGGAGGACCAAGAACAAATGATCCAAATTTCAGGGTCAAGAACATAAATAATGTGGACTGGAGGGAGAAAAACAAGGATGGGACTTCATAACCTAAAGCTATAACTGGACAGTTAACTCCAATATGTAAATGGACCAGAACTTATAAAAGTGTGATCCCCCGTGACCAGCTGTCCATTTTGTGACCATTTTGGTTCATCTTGGGTGCAGCCCTGGCTGGGCTCTTGTGCTGCCCAAGGTGGGTCCATTGAAGCTTATTAATAATTCCCTACATTCTTTACCTCTGTCTAGCCTCTGTTCTATGTCAGCCTTCACAAGGCATCACCCTCCCTTCCATGAATCCAGAGTCAAACACATAAGTTTCCCTTCCCAGGTTGTCACATCTCCGAGACAGTAAAACAGACAGCAGAGACTGATGTAAAGAAATTATGGAATGCATAATTTTTGGGTCACCTAGGACAAGATCCTATGGCATCCAGTCAGTGAATGCAGCAAACTATGAGAAATTGTGAGTTCTATTTTGAATGCTTTAGTAGGCAAAAAATAATTTTCACATCACTGCCTTCTTTTAAAATTTATTTTGGGCAAAGCAGAATCACGATACTGCCAAGACTTTTTCCCCTCCCCAGTCTCAGAAATTTTCACTTTAGACAGCAGTTCCCATCCTGCTACTTCTGGTTGAGTGTCAAATGTTTGGAAACACTGCTTGCTATTTCTAGATACCTGCTGTGACCAACAGGTAGCTTGTTCTGCGGTCTGCTGAGGAAAACTTACATATCTGGATAAATTTCTAAGATTTTTCTAGTTTTCTACTAGTATGACTTTTGAATACCTGGTACCACATAACCCCACAGCAATTTCTTCGGCTTCCAGAAGAATAAGATAACACATCCCTGTTAAGATGAGTTAAGGCCACAGAGCACGTGAGAAGTTTATTTATATTCCAGTCTGCTTTTTTCTTGTGCAAAGAGGGCATGAACTTTTTCTGCTATCAGCCTGACACCTTTCAGGAATAAACAATTATTTTGGGAAGGGGTAAAACTCTTACACAGCCCCAACAATCTTCAATGAGATGTAAAATCTTGAAAACTCTTTTCATATGCTGCATAGGACTTTTCACCTCAGTTCCCATTATCAACATTCACAGTATCTATGGAACAGGTTAGAAAGCTTTTAAAAAAAGTTTGCTAGAATCTCTAGCAATCATTACCTAACACATCTACTCCCAGTTGCTCATCCTTCTCTAATTCCTATGTGCAAAGTTTGCAACTGAAAATTAAATACATACAGTATTTCTTTGCCAAGCTGTCTGACACTCATTCCTCAAGTTGTTTGCCCTTCAAACAATTCAGAGAATCAAGGCTTTGATTCAATTCTTAATAGCAAAACATTAAAAATTCCCTTTAAGTGCTCTTCCTCGTACTCATTAATAATCACAGAGTAATTCTGGTGACTGAATGACAAGAAGTAAGGCAATATTTTAAGAGAGTTTGGCATCCTCATAAGATTAGGATGAGCTAATAAGTAATTAAAAATAATACAATATTTTTAGAATTTCAAAGGAAGTCTTATTTCATTAGTGGCAGATGGAAAAAATAAAGGGACACAGACATTTACTAGAACCATTCTCACTCTGATGTCAAGGAGGAAATTGCAAGATGCATTTTGGGATTTTGACTGCTACACTGTTGGCACACCTTTGAAATTTTAAAATCCCTATGCTCCTGAGAGCAAACCAGTTAACTTTTATTATCCATGGTGGTGCTCTTAAGTGGAGTCAACTTTTTAAACAAATAGGAATTTACTTAGAGCTGTCAAAACACAGTGAATTTTGAATCCAGAATTGACAACTTTTAGCATAGAAGCAAGCTGTCTGTACTGCAACATTAATTCCAGTAAATTAAAGAACTCAGAGGCTTCCAAAAGTACAGAGAACAAGCCAGCTGTAGGTTGTTCAGGTGGTCTTATCCAAGTTGCATCAAACAATGGAGTTCCTTTTTCTAAACCTTTTCATTCATAATTCTGCTGCTGTATTCCTCTAGTCAGTGACTCTTTTCAATCCTCTCATAAACACGTCTTCACTGAATTACAAGGCCTCAAAAACAATAAAAAACAAAAAGCCAAACAAACCAAAAAACCTCCACACACTAAAGCAAAAATAACCCACAAAACTCATGCACATCTTCAGGTGTATATTTAGTATAAAGTAGTTAGACAGTGCTGTGAGGGATTTGTTGTTTTACCAGAACAGAGTAGTGGGAGAGAAAAAATTCTGTTACTTGGGAACAGTGCATTAACTGGAAGTTATTCACCATCTGTACTTGTCTTGAAAACTAGGTTTTAATTTGAAAAATTTTGAGGACTTCTTACTTTACACACTATACAACATCTGCCCAAAAATGATTAAGTATGGGTTTTTTTCTCTCCTATATTTTAAAACTTTATTGCTAAAGATTATATGAATAAACCCAGATAAACATGTACAGGGAAATTCTATATTGCTTGAGGCAGGAGACTGCATATAAATAACTTCAAAATACTGTTTTGTGTTTAAAGAATAAGTTGGAAGGTCTGCAAGCAACAATATTTTATTTTACCAGTGCACCAGGTATGAAGAAATATGAAGGAGGTCTAAAGCTGAAGCTGGTTTTTAATCTTCCCTGCTTATTACAGGGAGGCAGGTAAATAATAATAATTAAGATTCGAGTTTTGTATGTCTGTGCATCCTTACAAACAAGTCTGTCCAATCTTATTACACTTCATTAACTTTCACAGTAAAGATGAAGTAGAGAGAGATAGAAATAGGAGGGGAAGAGAAAGAGTGAGAAAGTTCCTAAAATTCAACTGCTTATCCAACAGCACAAGACCATCAGCTGGTACTAGTCTAATGTCTCTGCAATTTGCACCTATTTTCAATTAAGCCATTTAACGGGATCTAAGAAATTAGCCCAACTCTTCGATCTCCTTCCCTAACCAAACAAAAGTATCACTTGAGTAATAGCTCTTCACTCAATTATATACCAGCATGTACTGGCACAACCTCTTCCAATGTGAAGAATCTGGTCTGGAATCAAGTTATTTTATAAGCATTGAAGATTCTCACAACGGCTAAAGCAGAAAATTCCACTTTGCACAGAACAATTTTCCAGGGGAAATGTTGCAGTTGAGATGACCACGACACACCATACAATTTCAGAAGGCTTCAAGCATTCTCCCATACGCAGTAACACCTTACCTCATCAGAAGGCTTCGGGTGTCTGCACACACAGAGTAACACCACACCACTCCAGAAGGCTGCAGGCATCTGCCCTTCTTGTCCTTCAGCCCAGCCTTTTATCCCCTCCTGTTGATGCACTGCACCTGTGTGCCCTCTGTTCCCTTTGGTCAGTGCCCCTGGGCACTCGTTACCTTCAATATTATTCCCCTGCTGCTCACAGCTGTAGCAAATTAGGGATGAGGCTTGGCCACAGCCCCACCTCAATTACCACAAACTGTGACTACAGAGAAACTTTTGAATGAGGCTTTATTTTGAAATCCATGCATTTCTGTGGCTGTTCTAACTAAACATGTGATATATATTTTTTAATAAGTGCCTACAAGGGCTACATCCTGGGGGGAACTCCTAAAACACGACAATTGGAAGCTTTCTGGAGACAGTTACAGTTCACAAGCAAAATGCAAGTAGAAAATGTAAATATGCTCTTAAAATTGTCTAAGTTTCATTTAAAAAACAAACAAACAACAAAATTACATATAAGTCAACATTTTTCAAAATCAGTCAATAAAAATGTGCTTTGTGGTTTTCTTCCTAGACATGCAAACACTGACAAGAATTAAGAAAAAAAACCAAAAACACAAAAACCCCAAACTGCTGGCTTGTATGGGTGTTTCAATCCAGAACAATTCAAAGCTCACTCATTCACGCGTTTGTTTTATGGTTTCGGGGGTGTGCTGGTTTTGCAATAATTATTTTTTTTGGTGAAGAGAGAAAAAATTAGCAACAGAACCAGCACATGGGGGTGTGATTATTTTTTTTTTTGACTAAAGTTATGTTAGTAGGCCTTATTCTGTATCTTCCTGCATTTCTAACAGGGCCATCAATGGAGAACCTTCCTCATCCTTTTGTCTAAATAAAATGTCTTCTCCTGATGTGAACACAGAAATGAACTCTCTAAATATTGACAATATTAAACAGAAATCTTCATAATTAAAGATATACTGAATGTAATACATCTGAAGTACTTCCAGTTTTGTAGCAGTGTTATTTAAGTCAATAGTGGCTACATTCATTAAATTCCATTCATATCACAATAATGTTCTCCATAAAGGTATATGGAGGGCAAGGTTTTATGCCATTAATGTGTAATATAAATAGTATTTCTTTGTACTGTCAGCATGATTCAACTAAACATTAATCCAGAAGTCTCAATTATTTTTTAACCTAATCCTGTGTGTACTGTGACCTGATGTAACAAACAATAACCTCCCTGCCAAAGGCCAAGTCTTCAACACTTCCTCTGTTAGTGGGCATTACTCTGTGTGTGGAGAATTTCTCAGAAAATCTTTTGAAGATATTGAAACTGATATCCTGAAAATTCATCAGAAAGGAAGTGATTAGCACTCAGATACACCGGGGAAGCTAACTAAAGCCTTCTAGAAAGTTTATAGCTAAATTCACTGTTACTTTTCCCTAAGAAGTTAATGGCAGAAAATTCTAGATGCCGCCTCTCCACAAGAAGAAGAATCCACACAAAGGAATGTGAAGAGTGTAGACTAAAATATGATAATAAGCTCAATAAAAGCACCACAAAATACAACTTGTTTTCTACTTTGGGATTTCTTTTTTTAAGCATAAACTCAACATTTCAAATTTTTTAATGTCTTCTCATAAAAGGGACAATTCTTGCTTCACTCTATCATCAAAGGGTTAAATCTTTGTTGGTGTTATATACTGGAATGAACATTAGAGTTTTCAAATTTATACATTAAAATAAAAGAAAAAAAATTAAAAAAAATACAAGAACTAGCCCTGGGAATCCAATAGATCAGCAGTTAGAACTTGGGAGCAGAAAATTACAATGAATTACAATAAAAAAAACCAAAAAACAAAACAAAACCCAAAAATTCTTTAGACTTAAGTTTCCTAAGTAATTTAGCTTCTAAGCATCCTCTACTCTGAGAAAGGTGGCTAAGCCAACCTGATAAATGCATATAACTGTTCATTCTCCCATCAAAAACTCCATCTCTCATGTGACAAACATTCATCCTGGAAACACAGTAACCTTGTAATTTTCTATCAAACATGGAAGTTCAATGGAATGGTTACGCTTCAACATTATTCTAACTACTATATTAACTCCTGGTTAATTCAATCTCTATTTACTCTCTAAACTGATGACTGTTCCACATAATTTAAATATTTTGTGGAAACATGTGTTGCATCCATGCATTCTTTACTGCATTCTGAAATTAATATCAATAAAGTTTCATGACATTCCTACACTATCCTCTATTTTATTATACCACCTATTTTGGCTTTCTTTTTTTTATTGTTATTCAAACTTCTGTTGCCTCCTTTGCAGTGAATCAGTTACTATAGAAACAGTTGTACATGCAAACCTGAGTTGAATTCACTAGCATAGAATAAAAAAAAAATGTAATTTGATTGAATAGTTTGAATTGGTGGAATAACAAAATGGGAAAATTCATCTGTGGGCTACAATTCATACCTTGCCTAGATTCAATATGTGATGTAAATAGTGAAATGCTATAGGTTGGTAATAAAGAAACAAATAGCAATGTTTTAAGCATGCTTAATCCCATCTAATACTATCACTGAGTTATGTATTTTATTGAATTGCTCTTCCAGTGAAAGGCTTTAAATGTAAAGATTTATTTCACAATAAAACTCCAGGTGATTCATCATTCCAGTAATTTGTATTAATTTAAAGCTGCTGGATCAATTTACTACAATAAATTGTCTTGTGTTGATAAAAAGAACAGCACTGGGTTAAAGCTACCAACATTAGGATGTCTAAATTTTCTTTCAGTACTTTATATAAATTAAAGCAAGACCAGGCTGAGACTTTACAACTAATTTTTCACCAATTCCTTCCCTGGTTAATAAATTTGATATTTTTTTTTAAATAGATAAATATGAAATGTACATACACCCCACAAAGAAATTTTCATACATTTGTAGACTGCCTTATCTTTCAGGATTATAAAAATTCACAATTAATTGGCTTCCATAATGTGCTATAGCTGGTTTAAATAGGAATTGTACTGAGTATCATTTTAGGTAGCTCTGCTTCAAGTAATTACTACAACACGGAAAAAAGGCTCTTAAAAGCTTGCTCCTAAATACCCATAATGGTTTTTACAGGTGACAAAAGCCTTTCAAAACAGGCAAACTGACAGCTCACCTTCCATCAAGAACCATGCTAATGAGCTTTTGATGTCATTGCTGTGTGCCCTACACACCCCAGCTCCTCCAAAAACTGCTGTTCTGATCTCCTCAGCTTTTGGCCAGTGCTGTTCCACCATTTAAATATCAAAGCCAAGTTGAAGTTTTTAAAACATATTTGATTGTTTGTTTCACTCAGGACCTACTCAGAGTGAGACTATTAATTACTATTATTTGTGCAGAACTCAAAAGAAAAATAATGTTCCAGTGGTTTCAAAGAGCTTTGAATCAGGCCCAAAGGGTTTAAATTGGATCTGATTTATTCCTGGACTTTACTGATCCTCTGCACAGTGATGAATTTAACCTATCTTAAAATTACTAATTAAATAGGCTAAGAATATATTTTAAATATCTTTTTCAATTTGAACCACACTGAAAAATTGCATTGGTAAGATTTGGAAGTTGTTTTTCTGAAAGCTTTTCTGGATCTATATTATGGCCTATGTACTTGTAAATGATTTCTCATTTATTATTTTTTACATCACTCAGTTATTTCTGAAGTAGTAGATGATACTGATTAGCATATGCTGATTAAAGAGTACAATTGTGTGACAATGACTTTAAATTTTAAGATAAGGCAAACTGATAAAAATAGAAGGGCATAATTCAGGGAACAATTATCCACCTCAGGTGAAGGAGTTCTACAGACTTAATTACAAAAATGTACAGAATGCATTACTGTCAATTAGAGCACACCCTGTGCAATTCATTAAAGCCCTCTCCCCTGTGCAGAAGCGACAAATACTTCATTATGCCCTGGAGAAATAAGGAAGAACAAAAAGGGGTAATGTCAAATGAAAAAGAGACTGATCTGTTCATAACACAGAAGTATATTATATATATTATAAGTATATATTAAGGAATCTGGATGAAAGGGATAAAACTAGAGAGGAAAAAGTGCCTAAGGAGAGGTCTAATTTGTTTACAGAGGAGTTAGGATGGGGATTTACTGCAGTAATTAAGCTATTATTCAATGACAAAATGAAAAAAAAAGAAGCAATTACTGAAGAAACCTCACTGACACTTGGCCTAAAAAGATACATACCTTGCCAAGGATGGAAAAGGTAAAATAAACAGCAACAGAGTTTTTAAAAAATGGTTTTACTTAAAACCAAATGAACCAGGTTAGGCCTGTCATCATGTCATTTTCCACTTTCCTGATCTTCTCCATGTTCTTCTCCTGCTGGACTCAAGCATCCTTCACAGTTCTCATACATAGAAATAGTGACAACTTGACATAGTTTGGAAGAATCCCCCTCTTTATCACTCTTTGAGTATTTAATTTCATTACCAGTACTGTTTTGATATATAAACTTAAAAAAATAATCATATTTAAGGTAACATTCACATTGAGCTGCACAGTAGTTGTACTCTCATTAACATTTATGTGATTCTTGATTCAGGGACAGAAATTTTACATTTGCAATGAAGACATTTTCAGTATATGTCTTTCATACGCCTTTGCTAAATTCCAAATAATCAGGCGACCCCAGTAAAGTGTAGTCTATTAAAACTGAGATTTTCGACTCCTTCTAAAATATGTCCAAAGTCACTGCAAAGTTAATCTAGGTAACTTTACACCAGTATCTTCCAAATCTGCAAACAGCAGGCACTCATCCAGCCCAGCACTGAAGTCATAGTATATATCAAACAGAGCTAAGTCCCACATGAAAATTATGATCCAGTGTAGGAAACCTCTGACACCAAGATCTTCTGCTTTAAGCCTACCTTGATAGTTTTAGACCTTACTGGCTGTTACAAAATTCAAAAATTTGTATTTATTGCTTATAATTATTTGCCTAGTTTGACTTAAAGCTTTAGAAGATTTTTTTGGCAGTTTCCCCTTCTTTTTGCACTTCAGTTTTTTCTCCCAAAGCTATTTTATGCTTTGCAATACTCAGACAAGCGATAATTATTTCCTATACGCAGATTTACACATAACCTGCTTAATTTTAGTAATTAACCTCAATACACTGCTATGCAAGTAAAGAATGAATGGAAAGTAAGTTTCTTAACTTGCCTGTCGCAAGCAAATGTGTCAGCTAAATTCCAATTAAAGGCTCAGTTTAATTAGACAGCGGGTTGCATATGAGTGTCTAACTGCTATGACACCATGCAGGAACTCATTCTCCTTTAACAAATTCCACAACATATCAAAATGCAAATCAAATCACGTGTATGGTAGTGATTTAGGTCCACTCAACCGCACTCCTGAGGAGAGGGAGGGAGATGCTGAAGCTGATCAGTTCCATTTTATTGCTAGTTCAGATAACGTGCAAAAAAGCTTCTCAATAGGTTATATAGTCAGGGAAAATGAACTGCACAGGGGAGGAGAACACATTTCTTTAAGAATTCTCTCAAAACAAAGCAATTATTTTCAAATAAATCAAAGTAACAACTAGCCAAGTCACATGGAACAATACTGGAGTATTGCACAACATTCTGCTCCTGAATCCTCATGTCAAATTTCATGACAGATAAGGTTAGTCAGATTTATCAAAATCTTTTCTAATACTACAACATAACTAGGTCAGGTATAAATCCTTGCCTTCTACACCTTGCCAGTTATTTGAACCACACCACAGGTCAGGATTCAGTATCCCAGCTTCAACAAAATTTCTGTGGCAACTGCACTGCAGCCCTGCACGTGGATATTAGAAGTGACTGAAGTACAGAATGTAATCTTGAACAATATTGTGCAGATAACTGTTTAAAAATTGCAGAACTGTGGAACCATTAAGTTGGTAAATATCTTTAAGATCATCAAGCTCTACTTCAGTTACATCAAGGCTGACAATTTGCTTATCTCTACCATTGACTTACTCAGTCTGCCCATCTTGACTTCCAGACTTCCACTGCTGACTTTTTCTTGAAGGTTAAAAGGATTGACACCTTTTCAGCAGCTTGAAGGGGAAGTGTCTCTTTAAAAAAAAATAAATATAGGGACATTATTTGGGAGTAAAATTGTCTATCTTTCTGCTGATGTCAAAAACAAGTTAATAAGTTTGAGTTAAGTACAATTTTTCATTATTGATTAATGGAACAATATCTGGGTGGGGGAGGAGAAGCTGGAATAGGACATGATGCTATGGGACCACACACATACACACTTTAAAATAAAGTATATTTTTGGCCTGTATTTGATATGTTCAGTATAAGTGTCTAACAGCTGATTTCAGAAAACATTATTTCAGGTTTGAAGGAATATTAGGAGAGAAAAAGAAGTGCAAAACTAGTAGTATTGTGAATACAGGAACAGGAATTCTTGATCTGATGAAGAAAAAAGGGATGAAAGGCATCATCATGATTTTCATGCAGGTGTCTCATGCACCCATAGATAAGACCATCATTTTCAGTGAAGATTTTTTCCTTCAAGAGCTGCAAAAGCAGAGGCCATCTGATAATTTTTCTGTTTATATCCAATTATTACCCATCCAAAATATTTCAGCTTTATCATGTTGCTGATCATAGTCCACCAAAGAATCTGAGAAGAGAAGCTCAATATGCTAAATTTGTAGCACAGTTATACACTTAGGAAAGCATGTAATTTTCACTTGTTAAAAAGAAAAGCAACCGAAGAGCTAAGATGCTATTAAATCACTAAGGCATATTGCAAATAGCCATGTCAGTAATGTATTTTTATGTTGCAAAGAACAGCGCTGAGCAATAGTTAAGCTGAACTATGATTTGTTCATTAAATGATGGATCTTGTTCTATTAATTATACGAAACATTCTCTAGACAGACACGTTATTCAATTTGGTCAACAGTGATAATTCTTATTAAAAAAAATACAATTCAACCTGCAGAATGTATTTGACCAGGTTGGATTTATTCAGAAAGTAAAATATGCTTTCCTCTCTCATATGTAGTGTGACCTATTTTATATAAATTGAGAATGTTTAGACTTCAGAAAGGATACAGAACAGAACCCTAAATCAGTACAATATGCAAAAAAAAAATCATATTGAATATGTATCAGGGAAAATTATTTCTTCCCCAAATGAACACAGAATTTCTAAAGGGGATTAGGAAACGTTATGGGAGAAATATTGCAAATGCATTATTGGAACACAAATGTGCCCTTTACTTCTTGACACTTCATTTGGAAAACACCAAGTAGGTATTAATTAAGATAACAAGTGACCCATACTTTTAATCTTTTGCTTTAATGACTGATGAAAATTTATAAATTTTAATGCTACTTCTTCACTGATGCAGAGCTAAATATATCAGAAGAGAATAACACAGAGCTAATTTAGCTAGTAAAAAATTCCACTTTTAATTTCAATATATGCCTCAGAAACATAGGCAAAAATTCAAGTATTCCTCGATTTCCTTCCTCTGGGAAATCTCACTGGGAAGCAGAAGACAATTTGTCAGTTTCACAGAAGAATTGTCAGCTCATGACAAGAGCTCTACATTGTGTGTAGGAGCGAGTACGCCTAAGAAAATCTGTACTAAAATGAAGTCTCTACATTTATCTGGTTACATTTTCCATTAGAAAGCTAGGTCCTACCCCCCTTCTAACTGCAAAATTAATAAAAGAAAAATGAACGTTTGCTTATCATTTAAAAGGTATGCACCAGCTATTTCTACACATAACTTTTATTCTCTTGTCATTGACAAAATCTTATTTATCTCAAAGAACACGGGGAGTAAATTACCCCTCCTGCAACCACAGAAATTCAGTTGTACACTTTCTTTTTAAAGAACGCAAAGCAAGACTTACATTGATAAGAGCTATTCCTACATTTACAAAATGTTTATTTCAAACAACATACCAGGTAACACCAAGAATTTTTCCACTGTTTGTATTGTGGTATCAGCTACATTTCTAAGGACTAAAGTTTCTAAAATGGAATAGAACACCGTGGCTATAGAGCTCTCTGAGCTTGAAAGAAGGTGAGCAAGCCATTTTGGGAGTATATCAGTATAAAATGACTCAAGAATAAGCTTTATTTCTTTGTATACTATAGTTTAGTAGACATCAGTTTAGAGAGAATTATAACAGGCGCTCTAGATGGGTAGTTCTCAATATAGCTCTCCACATCAAAACTCACTACTTTGAGTGAGTGGCCACTGACCCTGATCCCCAAAATACATCCTGTTTTACTCAAAACAATGGAACAACATTTGGGTTCCACCTTAGTGCTGAAATGTTTGAGTACTATTACACTGTTCAGCTGCATCAGGAAGGCTCTAAACTTCTGGTTTTTGATACAGAGAATTTCTTTCATTTTGTATTTATTTAAGGAAGATAAAGGCAGATGAGAAATTCCAAATAAAAAAAAATACTAATATTTTTGTAAACCCTAGTTACCTAGCTGTTGGTAGAAATGGTATCTTTTTTTTAAGAGGCTCTTAGATGCTGCTGAGCATGGAATGGCTGAAGCAAGCAGACATTAGCATTTCCCATTGCCCTTTTCTTGATGTCCACTATCAGCATTAGCTCCAGGAAAACAGTCACATAGCATATTAAACCATAAGGGGCTACATTTGTAAGTAATTTGGCAAATGGCTGGTCTCTGTAGACCTTTGCCTGAATTTCTCTGTGATTTGCATATTGCTAATAATTATATTCAGCACAGAAGTTTTCTTTGCAATTAGCTCTTTTAAGTGCATCAGAGCTTTAGAAGACATATATTCATTTGACAGTCTTTAATTGCTTTTTATGTTGTCATCTTAAAGCAAAGGAGCTTTATGATCCTAAACCTTTAAAACATTTTAATTTTTCTGAGAACTTGATATGAAAAGGCTGAGAACTGTGGTCAGATTAAACCAGTGTAACTAATTTGAAGACACATGAAGTCTTCACAATGCATCAGTTCTGTCAGTCTGACATTTTTCCTCTTTATGAGACTATGCAAAAATATGACAAGCCACATCTTGTCGTATGAGAGTAAAGATTTGCTTCATACTTTTTTTCATGCTTATTGTCTAGACCAGGCTAGCCAGATTGCTATAGGAAATTTGTTACACGTACCAGCTAAATGGAGATGGTTTCCTTCATATCTATATTAAATGACTGTGAGAAACTGAAATGTTTTAGGTAACGGTTTCAACATTTTTATGGAAGAGCTTTTGCCCATTATGGCTAAACTGAATAAAGAGGCTGAGACCACCCAAGCCCACTCCTCCTTCACCTGACTGCAGCTTTGGGCTGAGACTTGAGCTGCCAAACAGAACCCGAGATATGATAAAGGTGGCACTGTTGTTCAATCACCTCTGGTCTAGGGACAAGGAAACAAAAGACTAAGGCAGGAGAATGTATCCACAAGAAAGCCAAACCCAGCAGCTGTCCTGAAAATCCGCTTGCACAGCCTGCCCCACAGCCAAGAAGGGAGGAGGAGAGTTCTGGAGGATCCTGCAAGAGACTGTGCCAAGCTTGCCCCCTCCAGGGAAGGTGTCTGGGCATTCCCACCCAGCCCAAGTGTGTATCAACCCACAAAACTCCATCTCTTCAGGGGACCTTCAGCACCAAGAAATTCTGATGGAGGGCATCCACAAGACTGGGGGATCTGTAGATCCATTGGGATCTACGGAGTGGTGATATTTTATACTAAATCTGTCTCTGTCACTCTTTCTCTCCCTTCACTTCATTTCTATTTCTCTCTGTCTCTAATTTCTTGTTGAATAAAACCCCTACTATTGACTTTGGCATATGGCCTTGTTTGCCCTTTAATTCAGGCAGAGGCCATTCTGGTCGTTGTAATAAGCGGATCGTAGCAAGGGGCTTGAGGCCTACCCACCAGAGCCAGGCCCTGCAGGGGCTGCACAAGGGGCTCAGGGCCCGGCGCTGCCCAGTCCCAGCAGAGCCGCTGGCTCAGCA
>NW_005054486.1:162315-163259 GCF_000277835.1 Geospiza fortis | reverse complement strand
TGCACTCCAGGAGCTCAGACACGCAGGAGGAGGAGGAGGAGAAGGTGAAGGCAGCTGCAGGCACCCAGCCCTGCCCGGCCGGCTGGCAGGCCGGGCCCTCAGCGGGCAGGGCCGGGGCGGGCGGCGGCTCAGGCCTGCCCTGTCCGACTCTCAGGAGGAGGGAGCCTTGGCCAGCATGGAGGAAGAGAGGGAATACAACATGGATCAAAAGCTTTCCCAGTCAGGAGAGGCTACCAAAAAAGACCCTTGCCATTGGGAAGAGGCGACAGTCCAGGAGTTTAACCAACAGCAAGAGGAAGTTTTCCCATGCGGAGCTGCGAAACCCCAAGAGCGGCATCAGTGCGAGGTAGGTGAGACAATCCAGTGGGGAGATGGCACGCAGCAAGAGCCAGAGATGTCCCACTGGGAAGAAAGTGTGACAGCCCAGGAGCTCTCCCAGTGGGACAAAGAGGATGAGACATACCAGGAGCTGAATGAGCTGGAAGATCTGACATACCAAGAGCTGCCCTTGTGGGAAGGGGAGGGATACCAGGAACTGTATCCTTTGGAAGATGTAGGAGCTCATCTGCACATGTACCAATGGGAAGGAGATCAGAGAGAGCCAGAGATGTCCCAAGTGGGAGACAACAGGGAAAAGGAGCTAACCCAAGCAAAAGACTATAATGTCCAGCAGCTGGCTCAGTGGGAAAAAGATGGGAGCAACCAAAATCTGTCCCCAAGGGATGAAAGTGTCAGCAGCCAGGGGCTGTCTCAATGGGGAGAAAGTGTCAGCTACGAGATCTGTGAAAAACCCCTACAGCCAGAGAAGGACAAGGATGTCCAGCCTTGTGCTCAGCAGGGGCCCAGCTCTCCCAGCACCGTGGACATCCCGGTGGCAGCAGAGGAAGCCATTGAGCTGCCCAGTGCCTCTCCTGCCCCGGGGAGTCCCACCGAGGATGACCTGG
>NW_005054486.1:112120-162239 GCF_000277835.1 Geospiza fortis | reverse complement strand
CAAGTTCCCCTGGTGGGGGGGGGCGCCCTGCCATTGGCAGGGACAGAGAGCCCAGCCCCTGCCCCCACGCAGCCCTCCAGCCAGGCCCTGCTGGACTTAGCGGGGCACATCAGCTCTGATGTGGTGCTCAAGGCTGTGCTTGAGGTCCAGGCATCTGACCAGCAGCCAGAGGAACAGGGGCAGCTGGAGCGAAGGACAGCTGCAGAACTGGAAGCTGCAGCTGCAGGACAAAGGGAAGAGAGCCCGAGCTCTGCCCCACACAGCCCACTGGGAGCCCAGGAGCTCAGGGAGCAGCAGGAGGAGGCAAACAGGGAGTCAGTCCTGGCAGAGGAAGAGAGCAAGGAGGGGGCCTTGGCTGGGGAGCTTGAGCATTCTCATTCTCTATGCAAAGATGAGGAACACACAGAGCTGTCCCAAGGGGAAATCAATGAATATCAAGAAGGGTCCCAAGGGGAAGTCTGTACTGTTCAGGAGCTTTCCCAAGCAGAAGCTAGTAAGTGCCAGGAAGGGTCCCAAAAGGAAAGCTTTAGTGAGGAGGAACTGCCCCAGGCAGAGGCTGGTAGGTACCAGGCAGAGTCCCAAGCCAGCAATGAACAGAGGTTGTACCCTGGAGATGCCGGTAACTACTGGGAAGGGTCCCAAGGGGAAGGCAGCACTGAGCAGGAGGTCTCCCTAGAAGAATCTGGTAGCCACCAGGAAGGGTCCCAAAGGGAAGGCAGCCCTGAGCAGGAGCTGTCCTCAGCAGAAGCCAGCAGCAACCAAGAAGTGTCCCAAGGGGAAGGCAGCACTGAGCAGGAGGTCTCCCTAGAAGAATCTGGTAGCCACCAGGATGGGTCCCAAGGGGAAGGCAGCACTGAGCAGGAGGTCTCCCTAGAAGAATCTGGTAGCCACCAGGATGGGTCCCAAGGGGAAGGCAGCACTGAGCAGGAGGTCTCCCTAGAAGAATCTGGTAGCCACCAGGATGGGTCCCAAGGGGAAGGCAGCACTGAGCAGGAGGTCTCCCTAGAAGAATCTGGTAGCCACCAGGAAGGGTCCCAAAGGGAAGGCAGCCCTGAGCAGGAGCTGTCCTCAGCACAATCTGGTAGCTACCAGGAAGGATCCCAAGGGGAAACCAGCACTGAGCGGGAGCTGTCCTCAGCAGAATCCGGTAGCTACCAGGAAGGGTTTCAAGGGGAAGCCAGTATTGAGCAGGAGCTGTCCCTAGCAGAAACCAGCAACTACCACAAAGTGTCCCAAGGGGAAGCCTGCAATGAGCAGGAGCTCTCCCTAGAAGAAGCTGGTAGCCACCACGAGCTCTCTGACTGGGATGAATGTGTTGAGGAGGAGCTGTGCCATGGTGATGTTGGGAACTACCAAGAAGTGTCAGACTGGGAAGAAGGCACAGAGCAACTCCCTTCCCAAGGACAAGTCGGTAGCTCCCACAATCTCTCTGACTGGGAAGAATACAGCGAGCATGAGCTGTCCCATGGTGATGCTGGGAACTACCAAGAAGTGTCAGACTGGGAAGAAGACACAGAGCAATGCCTTTCCCAAGTCAGTAGCTCCCACAATCTCTCTGACTGGGAAGAATACAGCGAGGATGAGCCATCCCACGGTGATGTCGGCATCTGCCAAGAAGTGTCGGATTGGGAAGAGTCCATGGGCCAGGGAGTCTCCAGAAGGAAGGGTAAGAGACCCTCTGTGGAGTCCAGCTGGGCAAGTGACAGTGACCGAGACCTTCTGCAGGACAACTGGGAACAGAGCATCGGGGCCAAGCCCTTGCTGCAAGAGGACGACGAGTGGGATGAGATTAGTGTCCTGGAGCTGCGTGAAGATAAAGACAGAGAGCAGAGAGCGGCAGGTCTGACAGGAGGCGGGTTCACCATGCATGTCCCTCGTGAGGCTTGGGTTGAGCTCAGGGCATCTGGGCCATGCCTTGGAGGAACTCTCTGCGCCTCATGTTCCCAGGTGGAAGCCTCCAAAGGACACATGGCCTCTCCTGCGTTCCAGGAGCAGGTGCCAGAGGCTGGGAGGCTGGGACCCCACAGGCGCTGCGGGCGCTGCGCAGCCTGTTCTGCTTCCCCTGCCTGGGACCACCACCTGAGGATTAGGGCACGCTGCTGATAAAAAGAATATGAAAAAAAAGAAAAAGAAAAAAAAAGGAATAAGGAAAAGAATAGGAAAACAAATAAGAATTAAAACAAGAGAAAGCAAACAAAGAATAAGAGTGAGAATACAAATAAGAAAAGGAATAAGAAAAAGAAAAAAAGAAAAAGAATAAGCTGATTTAGAAAAAAAAGTAGTAATAGACGTAAACACTAAGAAGAAGAGGAAAGAAAACAAGGAGAAGGAGAATAGGAATAAGAAAAATAATAAGTAGATGTAGAAGATAAATTAGTATTAGATGTAAATACTAAGAAGGAGAAGAATAGAAGGATAAGAAAAAGAAAAATAAGAATGAGAATAAGAAAAAAGAAAAAGAATAAGTTGATGTAGAAGATAAAATAGTAGTAGAAGTAGATACTAAGAAGATGAAATAGTCTTAGCAAATTACTATTATTATTATTGCAGTACTACCCAAGATAGAATGCACATCCTCTAGCATGACAGAACGGTTTCATTTGCGAAGGACCTCAAAGATCTTCTAGTTCCAACAGATTTTCTCCTGCTCTCTTTCTCCCTCTGTGAGATCTCTTTCCCGTTTCTTTCCATTTGTCTTTTCCACATTTCTTGTTCAATAAAATCCGTGTTAATAAAATGTTAATAAAAAGCATGATGTTGTCATCATATCGTCTAATTTGCGTCTCAATTTGGGCACAGGCCTCTCTCCCTAAACTGGCTGGAACCCATTCTCTGCCCAGCCTGCCTTCAAAACACAGGTACTCCAGCCCTCTGAGCATCTCCATCGCTCTCCTCTGAACTCCTTCTAGCAGGTCCACATCCTTCCTATGCAGACACAGATGTAGTGCTCCAGGTGGGGGTCTCACAAAATTGGGCTAGAGGGTCACAATCACCTGCCTGGACCTGCTGCTCTTCACTGCTCTCCGCACAGCCCAGAACATTGCTGGCTTTGTGGGCTGGCAGCACAGATTGCCGGCTCACCTTGAGCTTCTCCTCCATCTGCAACCCAAGTGCTTCTTCTCAGCCCCTGCCCCACTCAGTCCCCCACAAACCCCGTGCTGAGGGGAAGCTCCATGCCCTCTCTGCATCGCTGGAAAGCAATTCAAGCACCCCAGGGACACAGCAGAGCTCTCCCTGAGGGACACTCCTCATCCCCAACCTCCACCTGGACATGGAGACACTGACCACAACTCCCTGGTTGCCTCCATCTGGCCAATTCCTCTTACCCTGCAAAGCCAGGTGTGGCACTGTGGGGCTCAGGGTGTCTGTCATGTGGCACTGAGTCTCACAGCAGCTCTGGGCACATCAGCGGTGTCAGAGATGGAAATGTTGTGGGTAATGGCTTAAACATTGCTAGCATGGAGCTTTGCCCATTATGGCTAAACTGAATAAAGAGGCTGAGACCACCCAAGCCCACCCCTGACTGCAGCTTTGGGCTGGGACTTGAGCTGCCAAATAGAACCCAAGACAAGATAAAGGTGACACTGTTGTTCAACTACCTCTGGTCTAGGGACAAGGAAACAAGACTAAGGCAGGAAAAGGTATCCACAAGAAAGCCAAACCCAGCAGCTGTCCTGAAAATCAGCTGGGGCCAGGCTCAGGCTGGGGGAGGCTGTAGCCTCCAGGCTCATCTGCTGAGGCCACGTTTGCACAGCCTGCCCCACAGCCAGGGAGGGAGGAGGAGAGTTCTGGGGGTGCCGTGGAACCTCTGGTCACAGGCAGTGAACACCCATCCTCCCTCACACAAACCGGCTCAGCTGTAAGACCCCCATCCCCAGGCAGGGCCACATCCACGGGACATTCCCGTGAGGGGCAGCTGAGGAGGTGCCATGATCCATCCAACACCCCCAGAGCGCTGCCCAGACTCATTGCTGAGGCCTTGCACAGAGCTCTGCTCCTGATGCAAAGGGATGCAACACATCCAGAGGCTGCTGCCAGACACTGTGCCAAACTCATCCCCTCCAGGAGAGGTATCTGGGCATTCCCACCTGGCCCAAGTGTGTATAAACCCACTGAGCTCCATGTTTGTGCGGAACCCTCGGCACCAAGACCTGATGGAGAGCATCCACAGGATGCTGTTGGCATCCACAGAGCGATGAGTTTTTTCTTCTTAATGTGTCTCTATCCCTTTGTTTCTCTCCCCTGCAGCCACCTCTCTCTCTTACTCTCATTTCCTGTTACACAGAATCCTTGCTATTAACTTGGTATATGGTCTTATTTGCACCTTCATTCAGGCAAAGGCATTGCTCTAACAATTCTAATAACCAGATCATAACCATGACCTTTTTTCTTATTTGCCTGGAAAGATTTTCTTCTACCCTCTAAAGCATTTGCTCCATTATTTGTGAGTTCTCCTCTCCCATTAGTACTCAGTATGGTTCTAGTATTCAATCTTAATAAAAGGCTCCACAAGCTTTTTGCTCCAGTAGTACTAATCACTTTTGCCATTCTACTTTCAACCTTTTTATTAACAAAGGCTGGGCTGACATTAACAATTCAGCAGAACAGGAGATCAGTAGATCAAAGCAGATCAAAGAAGATGGTGCTGAGCACGCTCCATCGCCAACCCTGCTTTGAAAGTTTCAGAGTTAGACTTAAGACTATGTGTCCTCTGGACTGAGCACCCCAAACACACAGCTCAAGGCTGCCCGAAGGAGCAGTGGATTTGGACCCTCACAGTCCTGTCAAGGAAAAGCAGTATGTGAGCTACCAGTCTGACATTCTCCAAAATATCTCTTCTAGTTTGTATGTTCAGTGTAAATCAACACCTGCCAGGAGATAATGCTTCAAAAAAAACAGTTACCCCAAACTGAAATACTAACACAAATGAGCAGGCAAATTATCACATGGTAGCAATGAAAGGAAAGAAAAAACCTCCAAGACTATAAACACCACAACCTTGGCAAAGAGATAGATGCACTACTATAACTAAATTAGCTTTTACATGGATTTTGGTTTTGGAACTTTAACTTGAGGCAAGAAACTCTTATTTTCTAACCTCCATGTATGATCTTCGTTTAGTTCAGTCAGTCAAAAAACTCTTCAGTACAGTAAATGCCTTTTTTGCTGGCCATTTCAAGATTTCAGTAATGACTCTACTACACAAGTTTTGAACAGTGCTTGGTCAAGTCTGTTGACCTGTCCAAAATTTTACTTCATTAGTTTTTCTCTTATTTACAGTATTAGACTAGATTTTTACAGTAATTTAAAATGGGAGGACGAAAAAAAGAAAATCCAGGGAAAAAAAACCCGTAAAAAAACCAGACCTCCTCCGGGCTCAAATCACAATTGCATTTTGAAGAGCAAGCCGGGTTTTTTCCCTTTTTGACTGAAAATTATTATTTTATTATTCTGTTTACTGAAGGACAGGGTAACGAAAACCTCCAGATTTTTATGAAGCCACAGAATTAAAAGACTGCAGCTTCTTTTTAGTCCAAGATTTGATTAATCCAACTGTTCAAATCTCTTATTATTAGCTTAAGAAAGGGGGGAAAAAATCAACAACAACATAAACTCTCTAATGTTTCTATTTTGCAAGTAAATGCCATATGAGATGAAACTTATTTTTGTGAGATGCGCCTAACTGATACCGAGGACCAAGCTAAGCTTTCTGCTCTTCTGTAATTGGGAAACTTCAGTTAACTGAGGCTTTCTCTGGTTCATCTGGAGAATCTATCACAAGTGATTGGTTCAAGGTCTTTTGTGAAATTTTCAAGATAGACTCACAAAACATTTAAAATAAAACCTAGCATTATTTTTATTTTGTGGTAGATGTACCATGGAAGTTGGTTTTGTAGAGACAGCTAGTACAAACCTGTAATTTATTAAGTCTCATTCCAGTGAGTTAATGTTTGCTAAATACTCATTTCAAAAACTGAAAATATTTGGAGCTTACTACATGTGGTAAATTGCAAGTCTTTGCTCATGTCAGAGTCTATTACATTGATTTCCTGTCTTTTCATTTCATTGCTGGATTATTTTCATAGTTTACGTGAATATCTAATGCTTTCATCTCCCCCTCTCTTGTTTGTTTTTCTTGGTATTTTTCTTTTTTAAAAATGGGAAATAGATATCCAATTTTTACAGAAATTGCTATTGTATAATCCATCATGAAAGCTGTACTTAATTTTATACTTGAGAAATGAGGACTTTTTTCCAAAACTCCAAACATAACTCTGAATAACTGCTTTAATAGAACAAAACCATCTTTTTTCATGCCCTCTATGTAACAATCAATTATCCACTTACTGTATGACATAGATGCAAGAAGATAATTTACACCTGAAATAACCAGTGTTGTTAAAATGGCATCCATTTTTCCATCTGTGTGCTTTTATCACAGTTGCATAAAACATCTTTAAAATGTTTGAGAGATCCCAAAAGCTATTTGCAAGAGATATTATCCAAGGTTACAAATATCCTGTGTAGCATGTGAAAAGTTTGTCTATCAAGCAATGTATAGGTTCTTCCTTTGGACTGTAATTTTCATCTAACTGTAGAATCAAAGTTAGACTTTATTTATGCTTGTCTTCTGAATAACCCATTTTTCTTCTAAGCAAAGGGACAAAGGAGGTCTCAATAACTGTTTAATTAATTACTGTAGAATGGAAATCCCATCATGAAAGGTGATTTAATGTGAAAGCAGTCTCAGGAATGGTTTCAGATCCTCTTACTTGGGATATTTTCAGTAAAATCAAATATAACATGAAAAACAACACCTAGACAGCACACAAACCTTTTTGCTTTCTTTTTTTGATTTGTATACAGAAGGATGTTTCAATTGCATGTCTACAAAAGTAACATAAAAAATCAATTTTGTCACAAAAGACTCTTGGACTAAAAAGACCCTGATTTAATAAAATACACCAAAAACTAACATCCAGTTCATCAACCAGTGTTAATCAGGATACTTCCATTGAGGTCAAATTTATGCTAGCTAAGAATCCAGCCTTAGATTTAATGATCTAATTGGCAATGAAGCAGAAAGATAGGTTTACAAAATCCACAGTGAGGAGACAGAAGAAAAATAGAAAGAAAGAAATATTCTGGCAGCAATCCAGCATTCATAACTGAACTAATGTTCAATTACTGTGAAATGCTTTATGGAAATAAATGTTAGTTCTAGAGGAATCCCAAATGAGTTCATTACAATCAATGCTATTAAAACAAAGTGCTACTAATATGCCAAACAACTGTGATTGCAGTTTCATAAACTAGTGTTTAATATCCATCAGAGATTAACAAAAATCTTCTGTAATAACTAAACATAATGATGTGTCTAATTTGAAATTATGACATGGATGATAATGTTAATTAGCCTTGTACACATAGTCCAATGTGTAAAAGACATTACAACACCTAAAGGTTACTGAAGTATCACAAAACTACTCTTAGGGTGTTTTTTATCATCAGAATAGGAAAATCATAAAATCATTACATCATATAATCATTCACTTGTGGTCATTTAATTTTTTTTCCCCCAAAGCCAAAGTGTTTAGGAACACATTCTTTTGCTTAGAAAATTTTAATTAGTGTGGAACTTATAACATGGAATTTAATAATAATTTTCAGATTCCTAAATGACAGCTAAAAAAAGCCCAACAATTAAGTACTTACACAAATATATGCTATTAGTAGATACCAGTTCCCCATAAAGGGAAAAACCATGAAATTATGTGAAGCTGTTCAGCCTCAATGCTCCCAAGGGCCTCTCCCAATGGAGAAGGACACATTTTTGTTACTGTATAACAGGTGATTTTATCTGAAAAGATATTTACAAAGCAGTTGCACAGGCATCACAGTAGGTACTGAAATTTCCCTAATGGAAAAGGTTTCACTTAAAACACACACAACACACAACTTAGCCACAGATTTTAAATAAAACATATCTGTGGAGTTAACAGTTGAAGCAACATCAGAAGGACAATATCTGTGTAGAAAATGGTGCCACTCATACTGTACATTCCAAGGGTCTGTGTTTTTCAAGAAATCTTGCAGTTTCCTATCTCATTTGGAACTGCATAAATTTAAACACCACCCTCACACTCTGAGTGGAAAATCACCAGTGAGTATTTAGGATGGATGGATAGATGTACACTGGTAAGAATTAAATACCTACATAGTTACTTGGAAAATGAATAATTTTGATAAAATTTGTGATAAAACCACAGTTAACTGGCTACTAGCAATAGTAACTACTTAGTTTAATGCCTTTTTTTGTTCTTGCTTTTCTAACCTTTAGTTAGTCAAAAGCCTCCAAGTGCTCTGACAAAGACATGAATCTATTTCCACCCTTCCTCTGACACCTGACAGATGCAATATCTTTTACAGCAATCTCTTGTGGACCAAAGACTTCCAGTTCTATGTTGCAATATTAGAACCACTGCTAACAGGGGTACTTTCTTGAAGATTTTACTCCCATAATTATTTTAACAAGTACTTTGACCTTTTTTTCCTCTTGATGTAATTTTGTTTTATTCTAACAGAGTTTCCTTAGAAACAGGCTTTAAAAAAATACCACATAAGCATGCATTGACCCTCTTCCCTGTTGCTGAATGGAAGGTAGTGTTGAAATCTCTGAAACTCAGGTAAATGTATGACAGACAGCAAAATTGTACCATTTTTAGACAAGTTCTCTGAAAGGACAAATGTCTTGTATGTGTACACTAACATCATAAAAATGAAAGTGGTGTTAGATAAACACTCTCAGCAAAACTCCCTTCCCAATCCATGAAGGGAGCAAGTGGTGCCTTTAAACACGACAAGCAACCCATGCAAGAATCAGATGAGTACAGCACACAGAGGAATGTACCAGAAAGCTCCCACAATCCTTGCATTCTAGGAAGGTCATGTCTGATTTTATTCCAAAGCCAGACACAGAAAGTTACTTAAGAGAGACTGGAAAAGCCTAAGGAATGAGGCAAGAGACTTCCTTACAGTTGCATGACCTGGACCACAGTGTCCACAGCACAGAACAGCAACCTGGTGCCTTCCCACTGCTCCAGCAGGTCTATGAAACAGACACAACAGGGCTCCTGCTTTCTGCTGGCACTGGCATCCAATGTGAAAGGTGGATTCCATATCTATCACCTTCCCTTCTCCCATTTGCATGCTTATCTCACCTGCTTTGTACAGCATAAATAACATCTCTAGATTTTCAACTTTCTACAGATTAAGTCTGGGAGGTGAGTGATGCAGTAACACTGCTTCCTTCTCTGTCCTGTGTTTTGCTCTTAAATCCAAACCATGTTCACTGAAAGCTTAATGGTCAAGTTAAAACCCAAAACTCTCTGTCAGTAAGGTTTGCATTTTTAAAGGTTTTTACTCATGCATTTTACATTAAACAATAACTTAGAAGAACACAAGGTTCTTAAAACAACATCTGAAGCTCAGGACTCCCTGCCTACCACCAATTGCTAATCTAACAGGTTATACTACCTCTCCTTTTATAAATCTGCTCTTTTTTTGCATTGTAATTTAATTATTTGCTGCACATAGAAAGACTGACCAGAAAAAGATGTATTTCTCTTACTGAAACGACTCTAATTGCCAGATAATATTCTCCACTGAAAAACAAAAGACATGAATCTCTACTCCCTCAGACAGGGAGGTTAATGGTATCACTACTTTCTACCTTCTTTGGCACCATATTGGGTTTGTGTGGCAAGGTTTTAGCAACAGGGTGGTTACAACCAGAAGCTGGTAGAAGCTACCACCTCTGTGTCCCATGGAAAAAATGCCAGACAGCTCCCAGAATGACCTGCTGCTGGCCAAAGCTGATCCCAGCAGCAATGGTAGTGCTTCTGGGATAACACATTTCAGAAGGGATTAAAAATCAACCCTACAAAATCCAGTAGCCTTTCCAAAGAGGAGAAGAGATCACTGGGTAAGTTGTTATGACTCAACTTCCAAGACAATAGGAGTGTGAAATTAGTTGATATGTTGGGAAGTCCAAGTCAAATCAGGAAACTGGGACCGTGCCTCACCAAGCTTTGTTATCCCATGAAATGGGACCAGGAACTGGGTTATCCTATTTCAAGCTGACCCACAGCAGCAGAGCACTAAGAGACTATCTCTGTCAAACAAGGCTCCCCTGCCTTTGGTCAGAACTCATTCAGAGACAACTCATGAGAATAACAGGTAATTGTAAATACTGCGGACTTACAAAAATGTTCCAATGTTCAATGACAATGAAATAATTTTCAGGAGTGATACATCTCAAAACAGATCTGTTTTTAGTAAAGGACTGAAACAAAACACAACAACAACAAAGAGATAAAGAAGAGATAGAATTCCTGTAGAGTGGAAGTTATTTTCTTCTGAGTAATTAGAGGTACACTTAATTGTCTACAGCAGCTGATCCTGCCTGTAGCTTTTATCATCTTAATTGCAGAAAACAGTGAAAATTCCTCCAATCAATACAATTAAGACAGTGTAGGAGACAGTTTACTAATGTGTGTCTACAGACCTGGATTTTGTGTCCTTGCAATAATTTTTATGTGTTACCTTTAGTAGTGACTTAACACAGAACTCTAAAACTGACCTAAGCAGAAGACAGTATGTTCAAACGCCATGAGCTCTGCCAGTATTTGCAGATAAATAGATCTGTTTCCAGACAACATTCAGATCTGACCAGCTATTTTTAAATGCAGAACACTTTATATTTTCTCCTCTCATTCAGTGCTCTTCAAGTTTAAAATTGTCATATGCAGCAAATGCAGGATACTGAGCGATTGCAAATTGCCACAAGATTCCATGCACGCTTCAAGAGCTGTTCAGATACACCAAAATCTTTAAAAACTGTATTTCTTAGAGCTGTATTTGTACAGATTTTTACAAATTTGTACACAATTTTTCCATATTCTATTCTAGAATTGCTTCTTCTGTGATAAAGGCTACGTATTTTCTTATTAAAGACATATTAGCACTGCATAAGGACAAAAACTGTTTTGCCAAGGACTGGGATGCAGAAAGTGACTTTCCAAATGGAAAAAGAATTATATCATTCAAAATATCCTTTAAATAGTCTTTGCAGGATAGGCATTTTACACCACAAACAGGGAAAATGGTATCATTTAAAATGAATAACAGAATAAAGCCAAATTGTCTTGTTCCAATAACTTGATGTTAAAAAAAAACCAAAAAACATTCTGTAGTGTTGAAATTCCTCTTTTCCTGTCCCATCTCTAGGGCCTTTGTTCAAAATTTTATTTGAAAAAAATGTTTCATTGAAGGCAACTTTTTTCTTTCCCAATCCCTGTAGTCACTTCTTGTCAACACCAGCATTTTTGCAGCTGTGATTTTGATGAGGTTTTAAATCACAATTCTGTCACTGAGATTATTCATTTGAAAGGCCACCACACCACAATATATTTTTGCTATTCTTAAAACACCATTAATATTTAAAACACAGACTTCAAGACTTGTTTTCAATTGTTACAAACAACTGTTGGCACTCCTTGAAAGGTCAGCACCACCATATTCTTGTGAGGACATCACAAGGGTGACCCAGAAAAACAAGGTATCTTCCCTTTTGCCAGTAATATTTTCAGTGCAACAGTTTTAGGGTTTTTTCCCCCTTCATTTTCTCTTGACTAATATTTATACTTCAGTTAAGGTTTATCTTTCAAACTACAGGTCTGAAAAGAGCTTCAGGCAAAACAGTTACTAAGGGAGAATATTATTTTTCATCCTCCAGTTTTTGATGAAAAATAATATTCTCTACCAAAATCACAAACCAAACAGTTACTAAAAGAAAAAAAAATCTGGTGTTTTTTTCAGTTTTTCTGAACATGATGCATCAGAAGTATTTTCACTTGGATCTGTTTGCAAATGGAAATTAAAACAATTTCATAGAATTATATGACTAAGTAAGCAAAAGTCTCTACTTTTGATGCTTTAGACTTAATGCTTTAGAACATTAAACAAATTTGCAACAATTACCTGGAGAAGAATTAGCTTTTTTTTTTAAATTTGTTTTGACACACTCGCACTTATGGGAAGCCCAACAATAATTTAGCAAATTTTTTAGGGGAAATAAGTAAGTTAAACAAAAAAGAAATAAAAAATCTATGGGAAACACCTTTTTATGGGAAACAACTTTTTAAAGTACTAATTGTTCAAATTTTTACATACCATTAGTAAAATTACAATTCCTAAACTAATAAACATAAAAATATAATCACATCGAGTATTTATGGACAGAAAAAAATATTTTCTGGGCTTCCAGAATCATGGAATACTTTGAAGAAAAAATGGCAGGCAAAAATAAATGCCTGTAATTATAGTAAGTTTCTCTGCTGTGGAAGCTGCTACTCAGCAGTAAATAGAAGTACAAATAATTATTTCCTGCCAAAAAATATTCAACTTTACATTTTATCATTCCAACACTTTTATTAACAAGATAACAATAGTTTGTTCTCAAAACTTTGAAAACAGAACCATGGGAATTAATAGCTAATTCAGATTTAAAATTAATGAGCTTTACCACGTTGATTTTTTTCCAATTTTCTTGAATAGAATTCCTTTTAAATAGCCTTTCACAAAATACATAATCTTATAAGTCCCAATTGAGCAGCAATAAAGTCTTGTTAGTCTTTGTCACCCCATAATCATCCATGCTGCATTTTAAACAATCAACATAAATTGCTGCCTCGGGAAATTATTTTGGTGTTATGGACTAAATATGTGCCAGTTTAAGTTGCAGTTTTTTCTCGTAAAGCATTTTGTACTAAAGAAGTCTTACTGGGCATATGAGAGTGATTTCTTAATAAATTCCTTTTTTTCTTCTGCTAAGTGTGGACTACTCCTGACATATGTTAAATCCTAACTGCCTACCTATTTTTTAACAGCTCTATTTAAAGCCAGCATTTTCTTACATAGGTGATAATGTAGCTTTATATATTTTAAAGGAATACTTCAAAGCAATTCTAAAGAGGAGGGGAAAAAAAAAAAGGCAACCAAACAAAAAAACCATGCAGACATTTGTTGTTGGTTTGTTTTTAACAAGGAAGGAATTTCACAGGATAAGTGCTTATTTCAAGGGATTCCTT
The DNA here is from genome assembly GCF_000277835.1 of Geospiza fortis. Lineage (NCBI taxonomy): Eukaryota > Metazoa > Chordata > Aves > Passeriformes > Thraupidae > Geospiza > Geospiza fortis. Next base: position 149,088 of record NW_005054486.1, on the reverse strand, counting down.
CAATTTCCCCCATACCTCATTGCCAAGTCATCTGTTTCTGGCATTTTGACAGCATTTATAAATGGACCCAGACACTTCATTTGTTGACCTACCAATTAAGCAACACTAGTAAATAAATCAGAATTCACCTCTGGGCAGTGGGCCAGCACAAATCTCACCTGCCACTTAGGTGCTGGTTTTGACTCATTTGGAGAATAGATTGCAGCTAAGTATGTCATTAATGGATGTTTTCATTTTACCCAAAGATTCAATTTGTGTCTTATCCTTCAGTACTCCACATTCAATAATATCTTTTTTTCTATTTATTTTGGCATTAGTTTTACAGGATCAGAATATGTTTTGTGAATCCAGGCAAAGCCCATCATTAAATGTAGAAAGAGAATTGTCACCATTTTTGTAAATAGGCGAGGTGCTTACTTCAGATTTGTAAGGAGGGAAGATAGCAAGCAAATTTTACAGAGACAAAGCTGGAAGATTAACTACTCTCTGGTTTACCACAGAAGTTATGCTATCAGGGAAGAGAAGGTGAAATGTGGGAAATCCACAAGGTTTTTGAGCAAAAGAAGGTGTTGATTAAGGCTTCCACATTCTTGCAGATCACCTAAGACCTGCTCATATCTTTGCAACAATAGCTTCAGGTGTGGGCACCCTGAAGCTACGTATTTCATGAAGAGACTGAGACATGGTGCTGTCAGAAGGCTTCCATCAGGATTATTTTCCCTCCTTTCTTTGAGTGTTCCTTTTCCTGGATCTTAGGAGAGTATGAGCAGACCAGGTGACTAAAAATATGGGACTTCAGTTTTGAAAGTTTTGACTGAATTGTTATAAAATGGTCATTTCTGTAACCTCAAATATGGAACCATGTTCTCTGACCAAACAATATTTATCCCATGCAAAAACTCATCTGTTTTAACAAACAACAGAAAGACTCCAGTACTTTAAACCCAATAATTAGCTTCTTCCTGAGCAAAAATAACAAAGTTGAGATAGATACCACTCGAGTTCTTAATGCCATCTTTTATCCTAAGAGCACTGAAAGGATTCAGTCTCTGATGAGAAACCATTTGTTTAGGCACAGAGTTTTCAGACAGGAACCCAAACTACAACTCTTCCATGGAAGGACAGGCTTCCTTCTAAAGTAGAAGAACAGAATCTGACATATCTGTTCTTGCATAATTTCCTTTTGTGAGGTCTTGGTAGATCTCATCTTAGCATGCAGACTTTTGGGCATTTCAGTCTACAGGAGCTTACTCCAAGCATAGAATCACCACCTGAGATGACCTGAAAAGCATGGTATTCCATTAAGAGCTAAAGAGTTAGGAAGATGCGCTGAATTTTTGAATTTTGGATTTGCTGATTTACAGATTATTAGATACCTGAAAAAAAAAAAGAACTTCACTAATCTGAAAGCATGAAATAAGTAAACGAGAGAAGACATTAATAGGTTTGAAACTCACAGTTCACAGATGTCTCAGTCACCTTTAAGCCTTTATTTTTCTCTCACAAGATTTGTAGGTGCTCAGCTCCCTCTCTGTCCCTAAATCTTAAAAAGCACAAATTGGAGCTTCACGACAAGAATTTCCAATTCTCCACAGGGGATCTAGAAATAAAAAGATTTCAAGTCCCCTAGGCAATCTCTTAGAATCTGACCCATTATGACCTAGCCAAGATCATCAGTCCTGTGACAGGAACGTGAGAGGTTCAGCTCGTGGTTCGAGCCAATTGCATTCCCAGGGCATGGAACAAGGGACACAGCAGACACAGGAGAGCTGGATGACCCCAACCTCCTTCTGAAAAGACTGCCTAAAGCTTTAAAAGCCCAGATTTCCAACAGAAAAAAAAACTATGAAAACTGTTAAGAAGACAGTAGGATTTGCTTTATTTTCAAGTAATTGGCATTTCAAGTAATTTCAAGTAATAAAAAAATATTTCACACCAAAATTCTTGTTTTGCTGTACAGTTCCCTAAATAGCTGTAATTAAAAGGATCTGTTCCTGAATAGCGTCATCATTTTTGTCATTCCCCTATCCTTAAACATTTGCAGAGGAAAGTTTTCAAAGAGCCAGGACCCCTTATTGAAATGTCTTATGAAAAAAGGAAAAAAAAACTTTATAAAAGAGCTTGCAATTATTAATAGGTTTCACTTTTAGTTAGTTAATGATCCAATTCAGCTGTGATCAAAGCACAACAGCTAGATAATTCAGGATAGAAAATGGAGTTAATTTACTTAGATATGATACTTCTTTCTTAATGACTTTATTTCAATGGATTTTCAATTAGTTATTAGGTTATTTTACTCATTAGTCCAACAAGCTGTCTGCAGGCAATTAACATGTCACCCCTCATGAAAACAGAACTTTTTTTTCTAGAGGAATGTTTTCAAGATCTATATTTCAGAGACTTTTAAAAAAGTTTATGAAAAAACTAATTAAACACTTGAAGCTCAGTGAAATGGAAATTTATTTTTGTTTATGGGACTGAACGACTGCAATGACAAAAAGTTACCATTAGCAAGAGCCATTTATTGGTGCCTGATCCAGTTTTCAGTTCTGATTGCCAAACATGGCTTTCCCTTCACAAGCTGCAAACCCCTCTCTGCAACACTATATATTGCTATAGAAACTTTTTGTTTTACTTTTTAAACCAGCAACAACAATAAGTTTTCTAGACTTCCCTTGATTTACCTGTTCTCCGTTTTCTAGGCTCTTAAGTACCCATCTCTCACACCAAACTGCAGTGGTAGTGGTAGAAATGAACAAACTTTTAGATAAAACTAAATAGGGACAAAGTCATTGAAGCAAAAGCAAACTGTTTATTAGTAAAGGAATATTCAGCTGAGCCAGGTGCCTGCCTCTCCTCCCAGAGCCAAACACACACCCCCCAACAAAAAGGTAACTTTTTATAACCTTTTCTGGCCAGGAGTGGTCCCTGTCCTCTTTCCCATTGGATGGATATTCAGGAACTTTTATTCTCTCCTGACCACATATTCTTCTGTCCCTTCCCCTCTCATCCTTCTTCCTTTTTGGTCCTGTCTTCAACTCTGCCCCTCTCCCAGCTCACAGCAACACCCAACAGACCAACCAGAACAAATCCAAGCCACAAACAAGAGCCAAAAACCTTCGCTCTTTCTCTTTACAACCCTTTTGGCTTCAACAAAATATTGTCTCATCTCTTACAGTAGAAAGCAGGATAAGTAGAGAAAGGGGAAGGTTTCAGCTGTGGCCTTGCAAACCTCATTACCTCCAGGATAAGCAATTTAGACTACTCAGACATACTGGCCCTGGAGAAGCCAGGCAGAAGTGCTTACTGGAGAGAAGCAGAATTAACTTATCCTTCTAAACGTATTTCCCAAGAGACAAGATCCCACTAACTTTATCAGCCTAGCAAAAGTGCACAAGAGTGGGTCAACTCAGGGGAAGAATAATGAGCTTGACAGGCAGCACTGCTGGGAAAGGCATGCAGACAGCTGTGGAGACAGCCAGGCTGACAGGCTTCTTTATTGGTTTGTTTTTAACAGCAGTCTGATAAAGTAGGATGATCAAACAGAAATGCACATTCATAAAGTCATTCTCTGACTCCCTGAACCCTCTTCTCTGTTATTTATGGCAAGATAGGAGGTCAAATCAGAGAGGTTTTAGTTGATGAAGAAAAGCTGCAGGAAGGATTTGCTTAATTCCAGGAAAGGGGAAGTTTCTTCTTGAAAGAAAATTACCAGGCACATCCTTCTTAAGAACTAAGAAGTTCCCAACACATCTTTTTTCCATATGCAATTTTGCATAGACAATTGATTTTTTTCTCCAACTCAGAGTATTTGACTTTCTGTTTTATTTTTTAAAACAGGTATTTTTAAGGAATCATTTGCTTTTGGGCCAAATAGTAACACCATGCCTTTTTCTGTGCTTGAAGAAGACTTAATTTTATTTATCCAATGGGTATGGCAGTATGACCCTCCTACAGAAACAATACTTCAGAAGAATTTTAGAAAATTGAACTCAAATTGAGAGTCTTTCAGGTATCACAAGATTAAACTTTTTCCCTCAGGTGCCCAGTACAGATGCAAATGCCATATGACCACTGCTGTAAGAATTTACAAGATGCTAATTCTGATTTACAGGATTGGCTTACAGTCAGATTAACCTTCTCCTGTGAAATTCTTTATCATGATGTGCCCAAATAAGTGTTTAACATCATCATTATGTTGTCATCAACGCTGACAGTGTGAGGTATTTATCACATTTTTCAAGCAGAGTTTGACACTATACAGGACAGAAGTGAAATTTTAGCTTTTGGGATGAAAAGAAATGGAGTGCAAATGATCTGTTGGGGAAAAAAATCAGTATTTAAAACAAAATCAAATCTTGTATCTTAAGGGATTAACCACCATGGAGAAAAAAATTCCAATTCCCTGCTATCCTAAATATTTCTGTAGAAACTTCACTATTTTAGGAACAGATGATAAATTACTATTCCCAACTTTCAGGTTCAACAACCTTAATTTCTCTATGGTAGCAGTGTCAGTTTCCCAATTTTTTTCATATGTCATCCCACTGTTACCTTGCCATACCACAAATGTTTCTTCCACAGGTAAAGCCTGTAATTGTATTCACATCATCCTCCCAACTGGTCCCATACAAGCAGTAAGGGCAAAAGGTCAATTAGTGACTGATGTTAGGTAAAAAACAGAAACAGAAGGGGCAGAGGGAAAGAAATGAAAAAGAAAGCCATTTCAGTTCTGTGCTGAAAGCAATTTACTTGTATCCAAACACTGCTTTTCTCTCTCCTACTCAAAACCAAAATAAAACGCTTCAGTCAGTCCTGCAGATTGTCTAAAGACATAGAAGTATGTTCTTTGAACCTGGGCCTCCCATACACTGAATTAATGTATCAGCCAATTTGCCCCTCAACCTAAGGAGGGTCAGCTCTAAATCTCTCCCTTTCTAGAATAGCTTATTCATTCTGCTGCAGCCACTTTGAGGAAATTCAGTCAAGTAGCAAAGGTTCTCTCTTTGGAGAGGAGTCCTTACTCTTTGGAGTGCCCAAGTATTTTATCTTAAAAATGCAATAAATAAGTATTCACCGAGTCCCTACAAAAGCCACACCAGATTGGAGGTGATTGTCTTCACAAAGGGAGCAGGTAACAACATTTATCTGTCAGGACTAGACAATGAATGAAACCCTTTCTCTTGCCTCTGAGCTATTTTCTGAACAGAATCTGGTGTCATGAATATAGTAAACAAAAAAGTCTCAAAGAGAAAATGCATTCCAATATTAAAATCCTCATCATTATGAGCTCTTCAGAAAACAGAATAAACCAAAGGCTTTCCATTATTTCTTGTCTTCATGAGGGAAAAAATTTATTATCAACAGCAACTACAACCATCCAGCAGTATTATTTTGGACAGTTTCTAGTTCTGTAGTGCTTTATGTGCTTAATAGCTCTCAACTCAGGCAGAGGAAACTAATTTTGAAATTACTGTAGAAAAGAGAATGCAGTACTCCATGCAAAAATTAAACTACACAAATGTATCTGCCCATGCCAGGCATTAAAAAGGAGCACAGAAACAGATAAATCAAGGCTCAACCAACTGTGTTTTGAGGAAGGAAACATGAAGAGGGCAACTTGTTTTCAGACACAGCTTGTCATAATAAGACAGTGAACACCAAAAACGAGCTGAAATTTGCTAAGCAACTAGAGTTTCTTCAGTTGGTCCAGAAAGTTCTGGATGGCAGGTAAAATTCTCTGATCATCACAGAAGCCAGAAAGAGAAACAAATAATACCTAGAAAACCACAAATCTCAGCATCTAAGCCACTGCCAGTTCTCAAAAGCACAACAAAACATAGAACACTTCTGACCATAAGTTTTTGTAGGGTGAGGAAGCATCAGGATGGCTCATACTTCTTTCTGTTTGGGGGCTCACCTCTCTGCCTTGCATTCATAGTTCATGTCCGCATGGACAAGCTTAGAGTGCCCAAAGCTAACAGCTGAGCACTGACATTTCCCAGGCCCAGGTTTGCTTTGGAGAAGAGTTTATTGACTGAAGGGCAGAGAAGTATTCATTGTGTAAATGCTGCACAAATATCTCCAGCAATATTGAACTCTCCAGCAAGTAGAAGTGTTCAAACTATTCCGTGAACTAATTAACTGAATTCATCTGCCATTCATTAACCTTTTCTAATTTATGTTCTTTCAAGTAATAAAATACAGAGCAAAGTCACTCTAGGGAAGTATAACAAAACAGCTGGCAGAGGGACAGCATCAGGAGTCCAAGAAAAAGCATGTTTCAAAGTAAATCATCATCTCTGTTGTAAATCCAAGCCTGGGTGAAGTTAATTTCACATAGGCTGCACGTCAGCTAGTCACAACCACAGCTCTGCTGGTCATCACAGAGGCTTGGTCTGTGGCTTCATTTTTAAATAATTTTGAAGTTAATTGGAAATGAGTAATTATTTACTTCTACTAAAAATGTAGTCTTTTTGATGTTTCCCCTTATGTACGTTGATTTTCTCACAGATGGGGAGTAGTTTCTCTTTTCTAGGATATATTATTTGGGGACTTCAGGGTGACTCTGAATATTGTTCTAAAGCAAGTTCGAGGAATCATACTGTGCTATTAAGATATTGTTGCTCTGCTGCTACTCTGTAGAGATGGATGATGAAAAGCACGCATCTACTCCCACCCAGCAGGACCAGGAATTGAACTGGCCTCAGTCACAACTAGGGGAAATCTCAAAGCTGCATTTGGTCAGTCAATTTATTTTGTGAGACAGGAGTTCGAAAATAGGAGTAGGAGTGAGGAAGTTGAGAGCTTTAGAAAGACAGGAAAGTCACTTAACAACCACTGTTCTCAGGCTAAACAAACTGGACTACGAGAAATTAAGTTATTTCAAATGACAATAAATATTTAGTTCCTGATATGGGTAGTGGCAAACCAATGCAAAAAAAGGAACAAACATTTACAAGCTCCAGAAAAAACACCTTCACACCCCATTTTCAAAGATCAGCTTCAAGCTCAGCTTCAACCCAGGGGTGCACAGGCTCTAGGGTAGGCTTATTCAGAGGCTCCTGTTCTTTTGGGGAAATAACATACTCTTAGGTGAATATATCCACTGCCTGCAGTTGCTCCAGGGAGCAGAGATTACCTTGTCATTGCTTTTTCCCTTGTTCTCTCAGAAACTAGAAGAGGGTTAGACAAACATCTGGATCCCCACTTTCTGACTTTGCTGGAAACACTTAGAAATTTTCTATTATCTGAAGATCCAAATACATATATGAGGATTTATACCTAACCTCTAACTTCAAGGTTCCTTCTGTCTCCTTCCTCTGTTGTTTTCTACCCTTAAAAGCATTTTCACAGAGGGACCATCACCTTTGCTAGTGAGCTCAGCTGTGCCCTTAGGTGGGTCCCCTTCAGAGTTGGCTGGAACCCACAGAGGCCAAGTCCACCACATCTTTGCCTTCCCCCTTAAAAAAACATCTTGACCAAGATATAAACCCAATGCAGATAATGATGTTCATTACTAAAACAGCATTTTGAGCAAGATTTTTCTAGAAAAATGTGAATCTAATGCAAATGGTGCAGGCTAATGTAAATTTACCAAATGGGGAGCAGGGAAAACCACAGGGTTTTACATTCAGGAGTTTTACAAAATACTCAACAGAGTAAGAATATCTTTCCTGAGTTAGTGTCTAAAATAATGCAGGAACCCCTTCAAAAATGATGGCACCTACTTGGGTTTTTCTTGAGCTCTGAACCAATGTGCACAATGAACACATTTGTACTCTGCCTGCCTAAGAATGCACAGGTGGCCATCCCACTTACCCATTTCTGGTGGGAAATTTGGGGATGAGAATGCAAAACAAAAGCTGTGTCCACCAAATTCTGCCATTTTTCAGACTTCCAATGCAGAGCAATTCTTTCTCCAGGGGCAACTCAGCTGCACAGCACTTGAACTGTGTGCACTTGCTTAACCTTCATTAGGGAACATTTTCAAGGCAGTCTAACTGCACAGGCCTAAGTCAGATAAACTTTTTCTTTCCATGTCTGTACATTCCCTAGATTTTTTTCCAGATTTTATTATTCAACAATGTTTAGTCTGTATTTTAAAAATGCTCCCTTCATACCTCCATGTCAGTGCTTATATGTTATGGAAAGCATTAGGGGTTTGACTGTAACAGCAAAAGAATGAAAGTTGTGAAGCTGGGGGAAAAAGAAAATATTTTTTTGTCATTGCTCTGAGCTGGTCACAGATTTCAGTGAGAAACTCCACAAGTAAAATGATTCCCTGTGCTCACTCCTGTTGCAGGATTAGAACCTCATTTCTTGTCAGTGAAAATTCATGCATAAAAATGATGCTGAGCCTCTGCCCTTTATCCTCTACAAAGGCATCTATGAAACTCTTTTATCCTGTTCAACCCATCAAACATATGCTCAGAAAATATTACTAAATCTGCCAACAAACCAAGTTCTCTAATAAAATATAAATTTAGTTACTTGAAAATAAGGGCTCACAAGCCTTCAAAGGAAAATCATTAAGCAGCTTTATGAAAAAATCACTAAGGTTCCTGATACCAGAATTCTAACCAGAACTCAGAAAAAAAATTACAAAATTCTTTTTTAGCAACAGTTGTTTTGAAACAAAAGTTATGGAATAAACATGGTTACAATGGCAAAGTTACAGCAAATATGCAGAGGTTCTGAAGTTGCACCATCTTTAAAAAGATGTTCTCTGAAAATGGATTTGCATTCACATGAAATAAATAACTGCAAAGCAGATACAATACACCAGTCTTTATGTTACTCATTCTTACTCTTGCACTTTCTCTTTCACAACCATCTTTCATTTTACTGCTCAAACCCACATGAATTTGGCAGCTCTCTCGTGAAGAGGTGGCTGTGTTTGCCAGGAGGCTGGCTACAGACTCACAGATGAGAGTAATTATTAATTAGAAGCCACTCAGAAAAATTAATCACATTCATTACAGTGTAGGGCAGAGTGAAACTTCACTTCATTGAAGTTTCTAGTCAGGTGTCTCTACCTGTGAATGCATATGGTTTTAACCTATTAGGGGGAGGAGAAAAAATAGACAAAAAAATAACTAAGAAGCAAATTCTTCTCTCACTCTGATTATTAGTCACCTTCACATGTATCCTGTAAGCCTAGGCCTACTTATCCAGCTGATCTTTATTTTCTCTCAATAAAGAGATTTTTAATATTAAGAAATAAACTTTGTTGATCTTAAGAACATGTCAGTGTAGTTGATATGTCTGTGCTTCACTAAATATTGTGTTATGACAAGTGGAAGAGGTTACTTAAGTTAGTTAAGTAACTTAAGTTTGTTAAGCAGTTATTGATAGTCAGGTGACTATTTTTAGTTAAAAGTGAAAAAAAAAAAGAAATAATATAAACTAACTGAAAGACCAGTTATCAAAGTATGGTTTCTTGAGAGAGAAGGATGATAGTGGTTTTGTGCAGAAAAGATCAATTGTGGAGTTTCTCAAGGCTCAATCTTGTCAACCAATCCAATGTAAAATTTCCATTGGTAATTCGAGCACAAAGATCCTCAGCATGGCAATGAAAATGACTGGATTATTTAAAGTCACCAACGCACAGGAAGGCTGAATATCAGCCCCAGAAAAAGCAGATGAAATTCCCTGGATCAGTTTTAAAGTACAAAGTGCAGTGTTGAAGAAATACTACTACAGCAAGAGTAGGTCTCCTAAGGTTTGAGAGGAGTCTGAGAAAACCCCATGTACTTGGCTTTATAATCTAAAAGTTAAAATATTGCTGCTTTCTATATGTATATAACAACTGAAGCTGTCACAACAGGAATCAAACTGCATGAAGAGCAGCACTGGCAGATAAATAAACTTTAAAAAATAAATAGATATAAATAGATATGTATATAAGCTGGTAATTAGATACTTCCCAAATACCAGAGCATGGAGTTTCTGTGTCAGCCTTTCTATTTACAAATAGAAGGATCAGAAAACGTTGCTGGCTTTCAGCTGGAGCTTGTTGATTTTGTTTGTTCTTGTAGTGCCATTGACTCCAGCAGAAGACTAACCTCAAAATCTCTGTCCCTGATAATGAAATGATTGTTCTCTTTCAAGTGAATATAAAGGACTTTTCTACTGTAACTCCAAAATTCAATGAGCACCTACATCAGCTAATTTAAGGTTATGTGGGTGTGCATCCAAGCTGAAAAAAACATTTATTCTTACATTTGGGCAAGGTTTGCCACATGAGGGTAAAGAACATGGTTCATCTAATACCCCAACCACGCCAGAGACTGTCGTAAACATTCCCAAACTCAGAAATCCTGAGGTGCAATGTACTGAGGCATGACTGTAAAGATCTTTTACCACAGCACTTGTGTCTATCTTAGGAAAGAGGAAGGGAGAGGATGAGGCATTGCTATTCTCACTTTTATCCTCATCCTGTGGGGGATGTTTGCAACTACAGGACATCAAGGCAAGTTGGAGTAACTTCCAAGGTCAGCCGCTACTCACAGGTTAGAGGCACCCACAATTAACAGCAGTCATGGAGCTTCTGCCTTAAATGAGGTAAGCATGCTAGAGCTAATCCTTAAAACCCTGAGAATATTATAAATAAATACATATTGGAGAAAGAGAGTGTTAAAAAGGACCTAAAAAGTAAGATGAATGTGACAACACCATAGACCACAGCCTAGAGCTTTACCACTACATTAGGTTCAAGATCAAACTACATCTACCATTTAGCAGCAGTTGGCTAAAATGATGTACATTTCACAGAACTGGCCTTAAAAAGAAAAACAGCTTTTGAAAAAGTTTTGCTGTTGTTATGCATGTTTAGAGTAAAAAACCCCAACATTTTCAGTACATACCTGCTTCTATCCTATCGCTCTTCTAGAAGAAAAAAGAAATTTCATACTGCAGGAATACCTGAGGACTCTCCAGGAAGGCTTCCCAAACTACCATTTCCAATAAAGAAACACTTTAATGTCTCACTTTAGCTACTGGCAGTTCCTATTCTTGTTTTTAGATGCTATATCCATATAACTCAATTAAAACCACCCCCACCACATCAGCTCAGTTCTCTGTTAGGGCACAAGACAGAGCATTATCCCTTCAAAAATTACTGCCCAGCTTTAAATTTCATGGCTGTCACATGTAATATCTTGAATGCAGGGATTAGTAATGCTTCCCAGTCAATTTCAGAGACAATACCATACAATTTTTATCAATAAAGATTTAATACAGCCTTTGGAATCTTTCTTAATTTGCTTTCAAATAAAGGTAATAAATTTACTGGGATTTCCTCACATATTAGAAGAAAAATGAGGAGACTGTGTTTTTCTAAATTGGGTTCCAACACAAAAAGAAAATGCTACTATGCTTTAATATACAGCAGTGCACATCTTTGCCTCTACTTTCTTTTTATTTTTCAGAGATGATTTACCATTCTCCCTAATGTGGCTGTAAAAGATATTGAAGTCTCCAACATATGACATGAACAATCACTTCTTCAGGCTTTTTCACTCCAGAAAGCTGGCACAGAGCTGGGGTAGGGCTTTAAAGAGCACTGACTGCACACCACACAAAGCTAGTTTGGAGTAGCTGGTGAATTTTAAGTCTGCCCCACGGCTGACTGCACTAACAAGAAATTATGCATTAGTCCTTCCCACAAAGGGAAAATCCTTATGTAGCTTGCAGAACAAGGCTTGCAGTTAGGTTATTGCAGACTGGGGGTTGAAACCTGGTGGGAAATAACTTCTGACAAGAGGGCAAAGGCAGTCTGTATTCAAATACAGCTCTTGCATTAAGTGCCCACAGCACTGCCTTTCACTCACAGACTTTAACCTCTGCTCATCTCAGACTTCAGGCTTGGGCAGCCTCATTCCTTCTGGAGGTTTTCTATGTAGCTTTGGAAACCACTGCTGAGCACAGGGAATTGCCACTAGTTCTTTTTTCCCCTGGGTCATTTTTCATCTTTACTACATTGTTCTTCTAAGGCTCCATATTTTACACAGCATCCATACATCTTATTTTCTCCCCTTCCTTTGGAACTTGAAAATGAAGTGGTGCAACACACACCAGAGTACAAGAATAAAGGCTGTTCCTCCTACTTTATTTCTTTAGAGAATTTCTCAAAATTCTCAAATGGAGATCCTTCCATTCTGTGATTCAAAGGCAGCTTCAAGCATTAAGCAGATGGCACTGCACACTCAGAGTTTACATGACAGCTGCATTTCCTGAGATGAAGGCAGCTTCTTCCCTTCACTACTCACTAGTCCCTTTTTCCTTCCTATCTAGGAAGAATCTGACTGCTTGATGGGCTCCAGTTACCTTTCTTGCTCTAAGAATTAACTCTTTTCTACTTGGCAGCTTAAATTTGTCAAGAGCCCTGGAAAGGGATTTAATGCCTGCAGACCACCCCAGCCCCATGTTCAGAGATAGGAAACAAACGTTTCTCATCCCATTACAAAGAAGAAATCAACTTTTAAATCAGTTGCTAGAGATAATGATGATAATAGAAATACTCAAGCGTGGAGCTGAGTTATTTACAGAGATTATGTGAAAGTTGGATTATCACTTAATGTGGGAATCCATAAAATTAGAGGGTTTTGGGAAAGCTGCAAAAGGCAGGCCTCACAGAACAGTAGAACTGTGATTAGAGCTAAGCAGCAGCCATGAGATTGGTCAGCAGAAAAATTATTTAAACTGTAGAAAAGCAAGGACAAATAGAACAATGATCTGTGTATTAACACTTGTCTAGAATAACTCCTTAGGCTACAGAAAAGTTTATCTAGCAAGATATTAAGAAGGTTGGAGCTTAATAATGGAGCTCTGTGTGTTGTGTTTTAAGGCTTACAAGCAGGTATTGTATTTGAAAAAAGCAAGCATTGTTTTAACCAAAGGTACCTGTGCTTATAGTGATTGGATAGAACTACTGTCAGTGTGCTTTTGCTTTGTGTGATTGGGCAAAAAACTTATAAAGTAAGTTGTAACATTAAGTTCTTTGTCTGCTGCCTGGGATGTGAGCTGGTGGCATCTTCCCATTGTCATAGCCATGTAATGAGAGTGATGCTGGGAAACCAAACAGCCCAGGGCACGTTCCACAGCAGCCCTGTCCTGTTTGTGATTTGTACAGAGCCCCCAGCTGGAGATAACTTAAGTCATGGCTAGGGGTTGTTACAGCAAACGTCTCAGCATATTCTGCACTCAAGATGGCCATGATACACAGAGTGTCACCATACAATTTCAGAAAACTTAAAGCATCTATCCATACAGAGTCACATCTTACCTCATCAGAAAGCTTTAACCCACACAGAGTAACACCACAGCACTCCAGAAGGCTGCAGGCATCTGCCCTTCTTGTCCTTCAGCCCAACCTTTTATCCCCTCCTGTTGATGCACTGCACCTGTGTGCCCTCTGTTCCCTTTGGTGGTTGGGCAGTGCCCCTGGGCACTCGTTACCTTCAATATCAGTCACCTGCTGCTCACAGCTGTAGCCCATTGGGGATGAGGCTCCCAATCACCACAAACTGTGCCTACAAGGGGTAGGGCCTATGTAGATTCCTGGGGTTTTCAGGCACACATAAAAATACCATGTCTTCAAATATATAGTCTCATATGCCTCTCTATGAACTTTTATTTATATATGTTTTGAATGACAAAGGGCTTGTAAGAAATCAGATAGCAAAAAAATTTTGCAAGAAGGTATTTGAGTTTTAACATTTCTGTGGTTTTGTACATACTCTGCTATTTCACTGTCTCTGGGTGCTATAAGATTATCACTCCAAAAGTATATGAGGAAAGTACCTCAAATAATTTGTAATTGAAAATGAAATATAATTATGCTGAAATATATCAGGGCAACCTGATAATTGAATCTTCTAGACTATGATTCTTCTCATGGCTGTAAGAGGAACTGATGAGAAAATGAAAATAGTAACTGATATGGGCTGTTCAAATGTATGAAACCTGGAAGAATATCAGTGAACACTACTGCAATAGCAGATACTCACCTTCACATGCTCTCAGAGCAGAAGTCTGAAAGGGTTACCAAAAGCATGTGAGATAGCTGTAGGCTGCATTCAAGAGAATGGTTACACACGAAACCATTTAAAATTTTCATTAATATTGACCAATAATTGTAATTCCAAGCTAAATGCTCTTGGCACATCCTAAAGAAGGTAAAACTCTATAATAATGTGCTGTTTTCAGAAATACCAATGTGCAGCTCAATTTTGAATTTTTTGAAGCTGGTTCAGTTGGCATAATTGTTTCACAGATACAGGGTGGTTTGAAAAGAGAAAAGAATCCCCTTGCTAGTCTTATGTCTAGGGTGATTTCTGTCTTAGTTTACTGCCAGAATCGGTGATTGTCTACCTTTAGCACAGTCACAGTACAGCAAAATCAAAATATTTTGATTTCCTATCTGATGGACCTTCCCATCCTGACAGATAATGGTCAGATAACCAAAACAGAAGATACCTCAGCACCAGTTCCTAAAGCAGTCCTAAAAAATGTGATTGCAGAGAGGCCCTGTTCATAGATACACAGTTTAGCTCTAAGCACAGCTTTACATTTAGCCCTGTGCAGCAAAACCTTTAAACATATCTGTGTTTAAATATGCTCCTGAATCAAAGCCATTGCTAGCTATCAGAAAGCATCTGTTCTTTGATGCTGCCTCAACCTGGTTTAGCTCCCAAATTTTCTATTTAACATAGGAAATGTAAGTCTCTGCCAAGACTTGTTTTCTGGAGTTACTTGCTGCCAGGATGCAGATGGATAATGCTGCAATTTGTAATTCATATGAGCAACATCCTGCCCATTGCATTTCTTAAACTGTATGTGATTTTAACCTAGGCTGGGAAAGCTTTGTTCCTGTTTCGGGTTGGGAAAAAGAACACCCTATAAGCTCAAAAGTAAATGGTAATAGGGAAATAGACATTGGTACTACTAGCATGCTATCATGGTTTTGTTGTGTTTGAGGGTCCCCAGGACAAGGGAAGAGATGAGAATCTTGACTCCATGTTTGAGAAGGCTGATATATTATTATATTATATTATATATTATTATATATTATTATTTTATTATATATTATTCTATTCTATTCTATTGATACACTAAAACTATACTAAGAGAAAGAGAAAGGAGACATCAGAAAGCTAGAAAGGAAAGGAATTAATAACAAAATCTTGTGACTGCCCACAGCCTCGACACAGCTGGACCTGTGATTGGTCATTAATTAAAAACAACCCCATGAGACCAATCAAAGATGCAGCTGTTGGTAAACCATCTCCAGACTGCATTCCACAGCCATCAGATAATTATTGTTTACATTTCTTTTCTGAGGCCTCTCAGCTCCTCAGGAGAAAAATCCTGGCCAAGGGATTTTTCAGAAAATATGTCAGTGACATCACGGCTTGTGTGCTGACAACATACTCATCAAGGAATCATGAGCACCCAGGAACTAGACAAGTTTGCAGGGGGTTAGTTACATAAATGATGTCAACTACATGAAATTCTTTATTTTTGCATTTAATTTTGAAAAGAAGACAAAGGTGATAAAAAGAACTCTGTGAGGCAAATGTCTGAGACCATAATGATGGATTAAAGTACAGGGTCAGATTGGCAGATGAGTTATAAATTGTCATTGATGGAGCTATGGCAGCTTCCTCTGCTGAGAACTTGTCCCATACATGTTCATGGTTATAAGATCTAAAGAACTAGAAGAACTATTAGGTTTAGTTGTAAATTGAGGCAGCAAATGTTATGATATTCGTGGTGTGTAGCAAGTAGCCATCCTCCATACAGACCTTTTTATATCTTAAAAATTTTATGCATTATATGCAGATAAGTATTGCCAGAAGCACTTTCTATTACCAGATACTCCTGTAATGAAAGATAGGGATGGAACTTGGAAGGAGACATTCATCATATTTCTTTCTTGAATTAGCTAATAAAAATTCTTTTAATAAAGCACTGAATACCAAGAGGGCTAAGCTTTTACATTAGCAGCATTGGTACTTTATATCAGGACCGGTTCAAGAAAAGGTATTATTTCTCTTCATAATTATTTCCTATTAGCACTGCTAATACTATGGCACAGTATTTTAACAGAGCTCTCTTTGATGAATTTTAAAAGTAGAAATGAAACTGTGGGCTAAAGTTGTTCTTTATAGCCAGATCTCATTTGAAGTGGAAATGAGGGATTTTCGTTGACCTCATTTTCTTTGTTCTTGTGGTGGTGGATAGTCACTTCTGGGGAGTGCATGAAATACAGCAGTTCCTTTTGGCCCAAGACCACTATCTCTGCACTGATATTATTCATTTGCACAATTAATTACAAAGAAGTGCTGGGATTTATGACGGAAATAAGGTGACAATGAAAGGCTACAAGAATTAAGCCCTGTGGAGCTTTCAAGTAGCAAGAAGTCAGGTCCCTGAGCTTACTCAATAAAGCCTCTCAAACATGCTTAAGCCACTTTAAAGCCAGTTGCTAGCCATCATTCTTTTCTTTTGGAAGCTGTAATGTCTTGAAGTTGAAACCAAAATCTTAATTATAACTTTTAGAAACCGTTTGAGGAGGAAATACACAGTTGAAACTGCCCTGTAGCCAAAGCAGCAAAGACTTTGCTTTTCTTTCCCTGAAAATGGTGAGATGCATTAGGAAATTACAGAAATGCAGGTAACAAGGCTTCTAAAACATTTCTTGTAAGTCAGGAGACCAAAGGAGCACTGTAAGATTTCATTTAAGAACGTTTTTAAAGGACTTTAATTTGCTTGAAGTTACAAATAGGAAAAAAACATGCTGATCTCTGCAAATAGGCAAAATTACTGAAGCCTTGAGACACCAGACAGAATAGCAACACTCATGTTCCCATATTCCTCTTACAAGTATTCTTTAATTAGTAATTAATAATTTGTGCAATAAACTACCTTTAGCCACATCTCCTTGTGGCCTAAGTAATTATCTCTTTTTGTATCTCTACATTTTTTAGATATGCAGTTGCCATAAACAAGACTGGATATGAGAGGTGCAGATTATTCTCATTATCTTTTGCTGTGTTTGATCTATGAAGTCCTGGAGGTAAAACTGAGGTTGACCTATTTACATTAACAGTAAACAAATTATTTGTGAAAACTTCAGATTCAGATCAATATTATTGCCCAAGTAATGACTTTTAGTCCAAATTTAAGCTTAAATTTACCCTTTAACTGCTAATATATATATATAATAATTTATTCTTCCATGCAATACTTACTTTGTAGTAGTACAGCACCAACTGTGTAAGCCATTAAGTTCAAATCAGTCAGTTGTTCTCAGTACTGTTTAGCTAATTAAAGTTTTTTTTCTGTCTACCACAATGCTCATTTTCCAATCCAAATGAGAACTGGAGGGAATATTTGTAATGATATATTAATATAATGATATATTAATATATCACTCAGAAACAGCACAATTGTCTTACATTCCTTCTAACACGTTTTTAAGACACTGCCGTATGTCAGTGAGCTTGTCAAGTTTATAATGCTTAATAAAAGTTTGTTATTGTGATGATTTGTACAACATTGAAGTGCAATTATAAAAGCCTATAATTTCTTTGTATTACAGAATTATTCATATTACCACATTACTAATAGTTCCTCATTAGTCATCAGTTCTTTATGAAATAAGAGAGAGAGCAGGCCCCTATCATCAGGGTGTTAATGACTATGTTTAAGTAGAAAAAGAAGATTTAATTAGTTACTTATTTTACTTTTTTACAGGGCCAAAAATTTCTTATATTATTTTTGAAAAAGCACGACTTAAAATTGGGAATTGCCATAAAGCTGACTGATATTATCTCAGGGCTCTTTTCTATAGGCCTTATAATAAAGTCATTAATTATATGATCCTAACCTGCATTTTTATGTTCAGACAGTGAACAAGATGCCCAGAAAATAGTTGTGTATGTCAGCTTGGTCATAATATGGTTAAGACCTTCCTCTTACTTTTCAAGTTACAAAATAAAAAATGTGGGGCTCAAGGCAATTAAAAGACTAAACAAGTTAAAATTATTGTGTAGTTAAAATTATTTGTGCTTTGCACAAAAATTGTTTATTTGACAAAATATATTTCTTGTAAGATCATTACCCTTATGGAACACCTGGATAATAAATTCAGGGAGTGCCTTTTCTTTCTGATCTAGCTGAAATCTTTTGTTCTGAGCCACTCAGCAATTCATCACGCAAGTTTATAATTCCAGTTTTATGCCAACACTGAAGCAGCAATCTGTTTTTCAGTGGGCTTTATTCCTACAGTTAAGGCAATGTAATGCCAGCTTAGAAAATGCATTTTGTATCATCATCTGTCACAAGATTACTGTATGATTCAAAGGAAGTCACTTAAACCAGACTTTTGAGAGGAAAGATGTTCCTCATTTTCTTCGTGCTTATCTTGTCACAGCGAAGTTTTCATTTGCAAAAATGCAGCTCCAACTGAAACTAATAAAAGTTGGGCTGTGAAAAAAAATAAAGCAAAAAACTATGAAAATCTGTATGTAGATAATTCAGAATGGGCAAAGACATTCTTAAGTCTGTCTTTTTCTAAAGTTTAGACTTCACGAGTTGGTTTTATTTGAAAACAAACAAAATAGAAAATGCAAATATCCTCATGTTGAACCATTGGGAAACATTAAAACCAGTCAGAATGCCAGAAATCAAGGGACAATTACATTCTATTTACTATTTATGTTTTAAATGGTTTGTGGTTAAGTCCTAGTGGGGAAAATCAGTCTCCAGAGATTTGCCTGTGGCTTAAAGGGAGCACAGGCGATAGCTTTCAGAACCTTCTGTTTTTTTATTTACTAAGCTCCTCTTTTCTGCTGTTACTATCCATCCTCTACGAAAAGTAAAATACCCACATTGAACTATTTATCATCCTATTCCATTTCATGCCTCAAGGACTAAGTAAATACCTAATAATTCTGAGGAATGTTGAAACACTAAAGCTGGAAAAACTGTAAAAGCTACTTACTAAGTATAAGCTTGAAACCCTTATTTAGTCATCCAGGTAAGAAAACCTTTTTGGGCATCTCTTTCCAAGGTATGATCATCTGAAAATAATTATTTTTTGCCTCTGAGCCCCTAGAGATATAAATTTTAGGATGGGATACATTGTGTAGTAAGGGTTCTGCTCCCTCTTCACTACCTGCAGAGAAAATCTAGATGACTACCTTAGATTAATTGCCTACAATTAATCAATGAGCAGCAAAGTAATGTGAAATTAACACCAACCAGCTTCCACTAGCATTCATCTAGGAGTAGAGAGTTGACCGAGGAATTTTTTTCCTATACAGAATGACCAACATGTGATTTTCCACATTATTTTAAAATTAGAATTTGTCAAAATTATTCAACAATCAATTTGCATTTCTTTCTGTAAATAGGGATTTTAGGACACTATCCCAATGCAAGACTTCTGAGTTATTTTGTTTCTTATTTTCCTTGGGTTCTGAGATTTTTTCCATCTTTTTCCCATTCTGCTACAGCCTTCTTGTATTTCAATGAGAAAGGACATAGAGGCCATGTCATTGATACTTGTTCATGTGATTTAAGAGAGATAAGAGGAGAGGAATATCTCTCTCTCTCTCTCTGTAACGTGTCCCTTTGGAAATAACAAAATCTGATCATCTTTACTAAATTACAGGACTTTTAACCAGTGATTTCAACTATTTTGCTGTGTAGATTTGCTCCTTCAACAAGGAATTGAGCTGATTTACAGCCTACTTACATCCTACCTTAAAGTACTACTTCTCAACAGTCTTGTCAGCTGGGGGAAAAGAAGTGTCATTTATAAAATTATCACTTTCTAACTTTGTTCTTACATGTTGGTAATAACTTTGAGACATCTCTTTTTTCAGCAAAAAGGTGGTAAAATATTTGTGCATAAGATGTGATTTTTAAATTTTGCAGTTCTACAATTTTACCTGGTAGTTATAGATGCTTCTGACCTGGAAGCACCATCCATGGTCCAGTTCATGTCCTGTTGTCCCAGAAGTTCCAGCTCTCTGCTCTGAGCATTTCTGGTACTCCTTTTATGTCTAGGGAACAGAGAGTAAATGGTCAAGTGTCTCCCACTGCAAATCCTGAAAAAAAGAAGCAGCAGTGTGTTCTGGCCTTGATGCCCACAGAATGGTGAACAATATTTTCTTGAAGTAGCTGTGAGTATCCCTAGCTACATTATGGAATGGTTTGCAAAACTGGTCTGGGGCATTTTAAATCTCTTCTTGCCAGTTGAGCCTTGTGGTTTTGTTCATTTTTCTTCCCCACTCTGATACACAAGTGTTTATGAGAAAAAAAAAAACAGAGATAAAAGCATATTTTTTAAAATAGTGACAGTAATCAGCCGTTGTATGTAACTGTGTTTCCCTTCTCCTTTATATCTGAAGATTTCTTGTTGTACTTAACAGATAACAGCAACACTTAAACTCTTCTCCCAGAACAACATTCCTGATGGATTTTGTTGACAGGTTTCTTTCTTTGGGTGACCAACACCCAGCAATTAAAAGTGACAGCTGATGAATGACACTGTGTATTACAGAATAAAGAAGGTTGACCAACTGAGCCTGAATTTTCAGTGCTCTGTGATGCCCACTGTGAAAATCGTGTGCCACTTAGTAGCACACAAGAAGTAAACCCAATCATCGGGAATTCATACTTCTGTGTTAACTCATACAAAAGGCTGTTCCTCCATTTCATGTCTGTTGGTATTTGTTATCACCACCCACTATCCAAAATTGTGTTATAAAGTGCCCACTTCCAACTAAACCAGGCTGGTGGGGCAAGTTAGCAGCTTTGTTTCAGCTACTGTTTCACTAAAAATGAAATTAATGAATGATGAATTAAGGGCCTTTTATAATATATTTGTAATAGCAGGAATATTGATATTCAGCTACATTATCTGATACCATGGCAATCTCCAGAAGGCAGAAGACAAGAATAACACAGAGAAACCTTTTGGTGTTGCAACAGGCTTTTCTGTGATGATTAAGCTGACTGATCAATGACAAGTAAATATGATAGAGGAATTACTTTAATATGATACATACACACATATATGTTTTCATATATTTATATGAAAATAATCAAAAGTGTGAAGAACTAAAGCGAATATCTTGTGCTGATACAGCAAAGACTTTTGCTTCCCTTATCAGCTTCATATGGAAGTGATTCACTTCTGCTGATAACTTTGGTAAGCTGACTCAGGCTCAGCTGTGCAGCCCAGCCAGTAGGAGGGGAAAAGGCAGAATACTAGTGCCAAAAACAGGAGAGAAAGAAAAAGTGACTAAAGGAAGGGTGACAACAGGATTTTGCCTTTTGCTGGAAGGGCTGTTAAATTAGATCAGCTTTTATGTAGAACAAAAATATTAAAAAATGTGTTACCCAAAAGCCATGAGGAACTCACCTTAAAGCCAAATGAAAGATAACTTTGTGTTTCACCAATCCATTTGTCAGCCTCTATCTTCAGAGACAACAGCTGTTTCCTTAAGCTCTGCATTTCAGTGTTAGAAAACCTTTTTTTGCCATAAGGCTTGCCAGGAGTTTAGAAACATTTTTGCAGTGCATTTACTGCAGGCTTTTATTTTGCTCACAGCGGTGGTGCTGAACTCTGGAATAATTAGGGCATCATCCCCCGGTTATGTTTCTGCTTCTGCTCTACAAAGCTTCAGAGGCACATCTTGAGGTCAGTAACTTCGTGTACAGTGGTGGATTCATCCTGTCTGGATGCCAGGCGCCCTCCAAAGCCTCTATCACTTCTCTCTGCAGCTGGGCAGAGAAGAAAAAATACAATAAAAGGTTCATGAGTTAAGGGCTGGGAAAGAGATCATTCACCAAATACCATCATGGGCAAAACAGACTTGAATTATAAATATTAATTGAATTTATTACTAACAAAATCTGAGCAGGATAATGAGAAGTAAAATAAGACCTTGGAAAGACTTTCTTGTGACTGACCAGAGAACCCAACACAGCTGGACTGGGATTGGTCATTAAATAAAAACAATCCACGTGAGACCAACCAAAGATGCATCTGCAGGTAAAACATCTCCAGACCACATTCCACAGCCATCAGATAATTATTGTTTACATTTCATTTCTGAGGCCTCTCAGCTTCTCAGGAGAAAAATCCTGGTGGAGGGATTTTCAGAAAATATGTCAGTGACACAATAACATTTTTGGTTTTGGTTTTGTTGGTTTTTTTTTTTTTTTTTTAACTTCTTTACCACAAGGGCATTATCACCATTTCTATTTGGCCCAGCCTTGACCAGTGGCACATCCATCTCTGGACCTGCCAGGGATTGACTCCTCTGGATATGGAGGAAACTTCCAGCAGCTTCTCACAGAAATCAGCCCTGTCAAGGGTTTTGAATAAAAATGATGTAAAGATTAATTAGTGCGTATGAGAGGTGAACAGAAATGGTAGGATTTCTTGAGGTGCAGAAACACTTTTTGCATGCCTGGAGCTGCAGTATATTTAAATTTTGCATTTAGTAGAAAGCACAAGGAAAGACAAAGACCAGCATCCACTCATCCGCTTTTTTTTTTTTTTTGTTGTGTGGCAAATGCTTTCTCAGCAAGATGAGCCATTATTGCCATGCCCTGAGAGAGGCAAATTAAATCCACTGTCCTCAGACTGCTTGTTTTCAAACACTGTGGTCATACTAAAAGCAAGTGATTATTAGCAAAACTGATTAATTGATTGGTAAATATTTATGGGAAGGCTCATTTAACCTGGCGCTGTGGGAGTGCTGTACAGTAGCTAGATTGCATGTTTCAGAGCTCAGGGAGCTGTATAAACACAAAGTGGATGAAGCAGATTGTATGCTTGTATCCACAGTAAAGCAATTTCATTAGGAATAATTAGCAGTTCTTCAAAAATAATAATCTTGAAATAACAGTTTTCAGTCGTATGAGTCATTAATTTTCTACTAAGCAAGGAGTGTGAGGCAAAAAAGCCTGAAACATTATTACATTCCTCCAACATTGTAGTTTCCATCATTTCTTTGAAACCCGTACCTTTCATGTACAGTTCATTAACACTGATCAAAGCACCTATCTTTCTAATAAAGTAAATTTTTCCTTGTAATCATTTGTAGATGTTTCATTTCGTGTAATATTCTGGATGTTCTTTGTTCCGAAATCTCATTTCTAATCTTAGGCTATGGTCAGAGAAGTGACACTATAGAAATATCTTGATTTACTTTATTTCTTCTCTCTTAATGATCTCCACAGCAAGTCTCTCATTTTAGAAGTCAAAACAAGGTTTTTGTAGCTGCCGGGACTGTACTTCAAAACTGGTGCTTGCAAAATCAGCTGTTTGTCTGACTGCCATGTCTGCTGAAACAGAGCATTTCTTCACCCTGTG
Organism: Geospiza fortis; assembly: GCF_000277835.1. Classification (NCBI taxonomy): domain Eukaryota; kingdom Metazoa; phylum Chordata; class Aves; order Passeriformes; family Thraupidae; genus Geospiza; species Geospiza fortis. Next base: position 125,684 of record NW_005054486.1, on the reverse strand, counting down.
TGAGAGTAACTTTCAAAATTCATTTCTAATCTTGTAATTAGCATATTGCATGCACAAATCTCAGTAATGATTGGAGTTACACCTCTCACTAAGCAGTAAGGTGTATGGCAGCCTGAATTTTTGTGTAGGAAAATCTGCTTTGCACATTGGGAAGACTGAAACCCAGCTGTTCAGAGCCTCTGTGTGGCTCTGACCCCTCTCTGATTCTCAATGAAGATAAATTCACAGTAAATTCTCAATAAATTCACATCTTGGAGTGTGGGACCTCACTGGGGTTTGAGGATATGAGCAATGTCCTGAACTAACATCTCTAGTGTTGAAAAGTCAAAAATACTTTAACTGGCTAAGATGAGGTCAAAAGTGATGGCACAATCAGCAGACAACATTCTGAAGGTTTAGTGGGTGATTAGTAGGAGAATAATAAAGACAACTGAAAAACATGCTGTCAAATGAGGGGTCCTGTTCTTCCAAAAATTTCTTTGCTAAAGACATTTTTTTTTCTTCCATTCTCTGGTTTTGGTTATTTTAGTAGATATCACTCTTGATCTTGTCCCTTTTTTTTGTTTTAATTTCAAATGTTACTGCTCGTATATATAGCACTGCAGCTCTGCATTAGAAAAGATAAGGGTAGGTTGGATTCTTCCTCACTTCTAATATTTAAAATTATTTACAATTTCTTCACTAAGAGTCAGGAAAAACCTTCCCATGCCAAGCCTGAGAGACAAAACAAATTTTGGGAGTGCAAAATGCATTAATTATTTACTAGAGGTAGAAGAACAATGAATAAATTTTGAACTGGCAGCATTTGTTGATAGAGGTAACTACAAGTAATCTTTCTGTGCATACTGATGAAGCTGTTGGTATTTTTTCAGGAACTTTGTTTTTCTTATGTTTTACCTACATTAACAGCAGCTTTAGTAGGGAACCAACATTTTTATGCCTACTAATAAACTTCTCCATTCCAGATTATTATTCTGTTGTTAAACTACCTGCCACATAATTGATTGGCATCAGAGAGGTTTTTCTGCTACTTCTCTTTGGGTTTTTTTTTGTAAATAATAATGTTTATGTGTCATTCTAGGGTGAAGCTGAAATTCCCCTGCTTTGTCAGTGATAAAAACAGAGATTTCTTGAGCAGTTATTCTGTATTTCCATGAACTGCACCTACAAAACTGTGCACTGGTGAAAAAGTATGACAAAGAGAGGTATTGTGGTGTGCAGTGAGGTACCTTACCTCATTAAAGAGCTTTTAATATTTAAAATGCAGAATGTACAAAATGTGTATATACTAAACATACATACTTATATAGCTAAAGAATTATGTCTTATAAGCCTGGGGGCATGAATAAATACAAAGACAGATACAGTAGTAGGATGCATTCAATAGCATTAATTATGTAAGGGCTGACAATATTTCAGTCATATTCCCCTGTTTTACTATGCTAATAACCTAAATATTCATCACAAAGCTTTTCCATGCGTGTTTTCTGCCTGAAGAAATGTGTTATTAATTATTACTGTTTGTTTGGGGAAAAAAAATTGTCTTCTTTGAGGTTAAGTGGGATCCATCCCTTAATGGCAAAATTTAATCTTATGTTCAAATCAGATTAAAACCAACCAACCAACCAATCAAAAAAAAAAAAAAAAAGGCAAATACAAAACATCCCTGAATGTTGGGACTTTGTAACTGAGCTGAAAATAATCTTATTTGTAGAAGTTAGGGATGGAAAATAGCAGGTAAACCAGACCAACATAATCATTCCAGAAAAACATATAGGTTGGGAAAGCATATTTTTAGGTTTTTGAAGATCTACCAAGTGGTATTCAACCAGACATCATCCCAACACTAGGAGATTCTTCCACCCCTTTAAGAATGGTCTCTTGAATCCTTCCTATAAACAGTTGGATGCCTCAGGAATTTGCCTCTTTCTTTTGCCATTCCTCTTACATTGAAGGCAATGGAGTCAAGGAATTTGCCAAACCTCAAAATTAGAGCTGTCATGGTATCTACACATCCAGGCACTTGATTTGTGCCTCCAGAAAGTGGTGGATTTTTCCCATACTTGTGTCATGACTTTTAGGATTTTTGGACAGACCTATCTGGTGTAACAAACAGTAATGATTTTCAGAGAATTTTTTTTTTTCTATCAGTGACTCCTTGCACAGCCAAGTCACAGCAATATTGTGCTTTGCTGAAAGCCCATTTTAGGTTTCTAGCACTGAAGGAAGGTCCACATGCACTGATGATTCTGCTGAGAATGGAAACAGAGTGATCAGCTCTCTATGACTGAAGAGTCTGCAATAGGGTCAGAAAAAGGAAAATTCCACAGGCTGGTTTTTTAAAACTGTGTTTCTATTTTCTCCATTTCTGACGCAATAACACATAATGTTGCTGACAGCACATTAATCCAATGTGCAGTAAGATGCTTTCCATTTGAAGTTGTTTGGGTTTTTTCCCTTCTGAATTTGGTATGCAACTTGGCTTCCAGTGTCCAGCATAGTAGAAATCCACACCAGAAAATTATTTTTGTAGGCGAGGCATTGAATTCCCAATGCCAGATGCAGTAAATACAGCAAATTCAAGCCAAAGAAAGTCAGAATTTTTCACTGGACAGGACAGATGACTGTGGGTCCCAGCTGTTCCTGATTTGACAGATGTGTTTTTTGAAATCACAGTACCTCTTCATAACCTGGGTTCTACTTCTTTTTAGAATTTTTTTTATCAACTGTCGCATGATAGCTCAGAAAAACATCCTTTTATGGAACTGGGTAGATGCCTAGAAACTTTTTAACATGGAAAGCTGGTCATGAATTCATTAATGCTTTTGTATATTCATATGCAGTAAAGCCAATGCTATGCTGTATCACACAACTGCTACATCCAGACAAATAAACAGAGATAAAAAAGACCAAATTTTAGAAAATACAGAAAATAATCAGCCTCTCAGAGATCCTGACAGTGTATGTAATGTAAAAATGCCAACCTCACCGAGAACTTAGAAGGGCCCCCATGATGTGGAAGATGATTCTGCCTTCCAGATTTCCCTGGGGTGGAAGCCTCTCCTTCTTGATGTATGACACAGACTGGGGGTTTTCAGTAGTTCCTACTCAACATGGAAATGACGGATGTGAGTTTTAACCTCAAAATAATAAAATCGAGAGAGAAAACCTCATACACAAATCCTGCCCTGGAAAGAGAGATGTAAAGAAGAGTCATGGCCCTATCAGCAGTGCCCTGACCAGCAGGACACATCACCAGGAAGAAGAAAAGAAATTCTACTTCTGGGCATCTGGACACATCAGACATATCCACATTTCCTTCTCATGCCATTTGTAGGAGCAGCTGGGAAAAGCAGTGGGCATGAATTTCATTACTACTCCAGCCGAGTTGTAGTGAAAAAAAATAAAATTTGATATATAATTTTAATAATATTCATAAATACACAGACAAATGGTGAAAAACAAAATAATGGTGTTGGGATTTATTACCAGCCTTTTTGGTCAGCATATTGGGTACCATCACAGATTATCTCTTATTATACACACAAGTCTCTTTAGAGCACTCTTTCTATATTTCTTGCAAATGGGAGACAGCTCCTGCTACTTTACTGTTTTACTGATATAGTGCCATAAGTGCTCTCAGCAAAAGTCCATAAAGTCTCATTTCAATAGACCTTTTTTATTATGGGCTTTTTCTCTCATTATTTCCTCACTTCGTGTTTACCTAACTGTATTTTCTCTGCTCACAAGCCTCTGATAATCAAGACATCAAGGACTATGTGTTTAACTTGTGCCTTTTTTTTGTTTTCTTTTTGAAACATTCCTCTTTCAAGAAGCATTGGGGAGAGTTAAGGGCTCATCCCACTACTGCATTACCTTTTACTGACCCCTGACCCATGGAGTTCAAAGTCTGTCCACAGCCTTTATAAAAAATCCAAGGAGGACCCCTTAGGAGAAGAAAGGAGTTGCTTTTGGCGGAATCCATTGCGCCCTTCAATATTTTATGAAGCAAAATGATGAGGCTCAACAGGTTTTGGCATTCTGCCCACTTCAGTCCAGTCAGAGCAAATATAAGCTACTTGTCAAGTCATTTTACAACGTGTTTTCATGGCTGTGATGACCTATCAGACAATAAAAGCAGTCTCAGGAGTCAGGACTTAAACAGTATCATGACATAAGCAAAAGAAATTGCAGCTTCCAGAGCTACCAAGTGTGGCTCAATAACCTAAAGTCTTCAGGCTGTGGAAAAAAAAACAAAACCAGAAGTTAAGTCAAAAAACATCTGTCAATCATCTAAGTAAGAGAGAATCACAAAAGAAAGCAAAAGAAAGCAAAAACCAGTTCACACTATGAGAGAAGGGTTGAGTTAATATGTAGAATTTATAGTAATAACAGACTACTAGAAAATTAATTAATAAGATTAGGAATAAAGTCACAAAACATTCTAACTAATTCACCCTTAAATGGGTGGTTGGAGTCAGCAGATTTGTAGTGAATTTGGTATATTCACGTAATATGAGACTGAATCTTTGCTCCCTTTAGACACAAAGTCTGTATTCTATCCAGCTGTCATTATATGTGAAGAGCCAGGAGCTGGGACTCTTCCAACTAGAAAATTAATTAATAAGATTAGGAAAATCAGCAGATTTGTAGTGAGTTTGGTATATTTGCATAATATGAGACTGAATGTTTGCTCCTTTCAGAAACAAAATCTGTATTCTATCCTGCTGTCATTATATGTGCAGAGCCAGGAGCTGGACCTAATGATCCTTGTGGGACCCTTCCAACTCAGGATATGATTCTTCTGTCCTCCCCTGTCTGAGGAATTTACCTCAGTGTGATACCTAAGGAAGTTGTGAAATGTATTTAGTAAATTCTCTCAGATCCCTCTGTGCATTATCAGCTCATAGCCAGCAAACATTTGCTGATTAGAACTGCCACGAACCTGCCTCCTTCTGCTCTGCATTGGTTTGGAGTGACCAGCAAAAGTGAGCAGATGAACAACACAAATATTCAAAGGAAACATGGGAAACCCTGGCTGGGCAGAGGCTGAGATGAACAGAATCGTTTTCACCTGCTCCCTTTGTGCTCCAACCGCAAATCAGTGGTCTCAGAAAATCAGAAATAAATCAGAAGGATAATCTCTCTGTTATGCCTCAATTGCTGAAAAATGTCTGCTGTGAATTCTCCAAGAAGCTTCCTAATTTCCTACAGAATTTTTTGCTTTTCCCACAACTCTTTGCTTTATTGTCTAATAACCAGATAATGTCACTGGGTGTATGAACATAGCTCCCACTGGCTTCTAAAGCAAAAATAAAGAAGGGAAATTTAACTTCATCTATGTAAATGAGGCCTTGTCATGCTGTGCAATGCTGCAGAAACTAAGGTAGCAAAACTAGTTTTGTGCTAGCAAAGTAAGTTTTGTGCTAGCAAAACTCTTTATAGAAGGCAACTTGTGCTTGATGCAAGAGAAAAATGAAAGAAATTGTGAGGAAGGGACTATGAGGAGTATGAGTGTACATTTACCCCTTTAAAAGGATGCAGCCATAAAACCAGTGCTTAATTCAAAACCTAGGCCCCAAGAGCAGTAAGCTGCATATTAAAATAAAATTTTTGGCAGTAAACTGATGAACTTTAGGAGTGCAGTGAACTGTGTGCCTTATACATACATATTAATCAAAAAGCCTTTTGGTTAAACTAATGTTCAAGGTATGATTTAGAGACCCAAAAGCAAGAAAATGATCAGGATAGGCCAGAATTAATTATTTTTGAGTACTAAACTGAGAAGTTCATAAGACTGAATATTGTTCCTAGACTTATTCAGTACCAGTACTATCTGCTAAAGACAGAGGAAAATAGACTTTCTATTAAAGACATTATATTGTAAAGTTATTTACTAAAGTTAATCTTTTCACTGTTTCCAACCTTCAAAGTAGCATCCCCACAACAGGGTTTTGATTTCAGGTTATCAGTTTTCTGGGCAGGTTGAAAAAAGGACGTTGAAAAAAAGGATGTTTACCATAACCATGAGGTTTACCAGAGAAGAAAAACCTCCACTTGCTTTTAGTTTATCAAAAGAGATGATGACATTTAGTATGTGTTTACATTCTTGTATTGTTTCTGGATGCTTAAATATGTTTTTTCATGTACCTTACCGCAGACACTTATCTATGGCCTCTGTTAGAGAAAGGCTATCATAAGAGATTGGTTTATCCCAGTTTGGTCGTTTATATTTTGAATTTTGCACATTTTGAATGTGCAAGCATTGAATGAAGGTGCTAATGCCATTATGTGCATGGGTTAAGCCTTGCTTCTGGAAAGAAGTGGATATAGTACTGAGATGGTTAAAGCAAAATTGTATCTTTCTCTCTCATCTTTTTTCCACATTATTGCACTGTTTCAGTTAGATAAACAAACAGGATTGTTTTCCTCTGTTGGACAGGAATCCTGACATTATCTCTTTAAAATGCCAAAGACATTTATTCTTAGAGACTTCTCTGTGCACAAATGTACTTAACTGGTAGTTGTAAGAGAATAATTTACATGAGTTCAGAGGCAGTGAAGCATGTGGGTGAGCATTCCTCTCCAAGTTCGTGTCAGCTGATAGACAAATATCTTCAATGGCTTCCTTTGATTTGTCTGAAAGCATTTACAATTAATTGCTGCTCCGTGATACTTGTTGTACTTGCCTGAAAATTTTCTAGATTAGATGTCTGTTAATTAAAGCAGAGGGGACTTTAATGTGACATAAACATATGACATATCAGATTGTAATTTAAGCATCAGTAAATTTGGGAATAGTCAGCAATTAGGAAGTATATGGCTAATTATACTGTGGTGAGAAGCAGGTTGAAGAAAATTGTAAATTATTTCCTTATTAGTCTTTATTCTTAATCTGCTGTGCCTCTAGCAGGAATACTCTAACTTGATTCTCCATCTCAAGTTTAGAAGTCTCAGTCCTGACACTACCTTTAGAGTTTTCAAGAAAATGGATAGAATTACCTTTTTCTTTTTCTGATAAGTTTCTGATAAGTTTTTAACACCACTTTTGGAGGAAGAGGATAAGACATCTTTCTGCAGAATTTTCAGTGTTTGGAATTGGGAAAAATCAAGCTATTTCCAGAGTATAAAGCATATAATAATTGTTGTTCTTCCAGTCTCCCTCATGGACTGTGCTGTTGTCATGCTTTAGCAAAGGTGCTCCACAATTTTGTGTTCCCACTGGAACAAAAAACCACACATTGCTTGCTCTCCCTCTCTCCCTCAATGCAGCAATTAATTGGAGGAACAAAAGACAAAAATCACAGGTTGGGATAAGAGCAACTTACTAGAAACAGCAATGAGATAAGAAAACAAACAATAGCAGAAAAAAATATTAATAAAAATATTCTACAAAACAGACACTGCAGAGGTCAACCTGGTCACAGCCACACTGCCCCAACCACTCCCTCCAACCCAATGTTGTTGATATTGTCCTGTTGTTAGGGGATCCCAAAACATGCTGTAGTCCAAGGAAGAATAAGTGTGCAGAAAAAGATAGATTGGCTGTCTCTTGTGTGAGTAAATCATGTTTTATAACAAACTCTAGATGTCACCCAGGTAAATGGGTTCCAAAAGAGAAGTGGTTTTCAGTGCAGGCACTCCCAGGTTTTATTTGGTCCTGACATTTTCAAGTATGCTCCCACTCCAAATCTTATTCTTTGTACTGTATTCCCTTTAAAACTTTGACAATCATAATTTTCATTCACATTTTGAGTTCCCTGGGTCTAAACAATTATAGGTCCCCATAAACTGAGATGGCAGAATCCTAAAATGAGCTCTAATTTGAGTCATCTTTTTCCTTTTACTAATTTAAAAGCCCAAAACTACAGTCTATCATCTTATGCAAATTACATCATGTATGGAAAAGTAAAAATAAAATTGGTATTAAGAGGCTGTGAGAGCGACTGCTAGTGATTAATTAATCAAATATTTGGCCATTTTGATTTGTATTACGTTACCCAGTGTGAAACTCCCCTTCCCTGGGCATTCCCACCTGAAGCTGAGTGACTGTAGAACCCAATGGGGTTTGTGCTCTTTGGATTTGTTCCCCCACCACTTGATGGATACAGCCTGCAACACCACCACCTCCAGAAGACTGCAAAAGTCACTCAGGAGACCAGGACAGGATGTTGGTGGAATTTACAGAGTGCTGGTATTTTTCTTTGCTTCTCTGTCTCTTTCTTTCTCTCCCCACTCTCCTTCTCCCTATCTCTCTACCTCACATTTAGTGCTAAATAAAAATCCATTCTATTGACTTTGGTATACAGTCTCATTTGTGCCTCAATTTGGGCAGTGGCATCTCTCTAATAATTTTAATAATTGGATCTCTACAGAGGCCCTTTTATTATTGCATTAAGACAGTCACAAATTAGCAATGCTTTCTACCAGAAAATAGCACAAAAATTCCAGTATACAATTGAAAATTGTATATAAACAAGGACAGACTTTTCATATAATTCTTGCTTCAGCAGTCATCCACCACAAAATGCAAAACTGTTAATGAAGTGAAAACTAAATTTATTAAAATAGTTTAATTTAAAATAGCTCCACATCCAAGCTGTACAAAGGAAAATCTCTTTTATCCCTTGCTTTGATGAATCTGGCCTGTGATCTTGTGCACTTCTAAAGATGATCAAATTGAGCAAAGAACCCCATGAATCCTAACAGAGCACTCTGAGTGATGTTCTTAATGAACACAGCATGAGATATTTAGGCTACCTTGAGGACAACTGATTCCATCTAGCTACTTGTATCTTCAAACAGCAATTTAGTCAAGATGCACTGGGTCAGCTATTGAAACACTCACACAGTAGTGGCTCCTATGGAGCAAATTATATTTGCACATTTTGCCATGCCTGACGGTATTTCTGTCACAAGAAAGGGTTTGGTTTATTTGTTTTAAAATTATTTTATTTTATTATTTATTCTGTTTACTGCTACTATTATTATCGCAGATTTTTGGAAGAAAATTGATGGAAAAGAAAGAAGAAGTAAAACAAATATTCTATGCCATGTGAAAATAATATTTAGCTATGGATCACGAATGGAAATAATAATTTAATAGCTTTCTCTTCTGTAATTTCTGCTACTCATGGCATACAACTGCAAATCACTGAAACAACAGCATCTTTCACCATCTACTTCTTGTGTCATCAGTGTATTCATAATTTTTTTCCACATAACGAGTTTCACTGTCCTTTCATTCAAAACTTGACTCACTTGGACTAACACAGGTTCTGTACCTTGGGCTGATGATTAATAGGTAAAAAAAGGAAAAAAGGAAAAAAAAGAAATGTGATGATATGATAATATGATCATGCAGATGACAATTTGCAATTTTTCTGTCTCGATTTTACAATGAAATTAACGTTTTGATGTGAACTTTAGTTTCCAGTAAAACGCAGCTATAACATTTCAGAGGGACCAGGGAATCATAAAAAATAGAGGCAAGTTCTACTGCTTGAAATTCCCTCTGAAGTTACCTCAAGTTTTGCCTGAGTTTTAAGCAAGCCTATGGCCCAGTAGAGTCCTGCAGTCAGTTCAAGATTGCTATCATATTAGGGCAAGTTTTGTGCTGGTGTTGAGTTTCATACATGCAATGGAATTCCCTTTCTTGTGAAGCTACCATGGCACATTATGGGAAATCAATATTTAATTTAACACATTCAGTAAAATATCCTGTATATTTTTGTGCTGCATCTCTTCTTTTTTTGTAAAGCCACCTTTTTCTTTTTCATTGGAGAAGAAATATATTTAGCCCTAATAAGTTCAGAAAAAGAGTTTTCTGTTTATCCGGGAGAGAGCTACGCTAAATCCCTTGCAGAATCTGCAAAAATGTCATGGTGTGAGATCTGCTTATAATTAAAGAAGTGTAACAGAAGTGTTTAAAATTTTTTCTTTTACTTCTGTAGAAGAAGTGCAACAAGTTATTTATTCTCTGACATACCTCTTTCTGCTGAGGCCCATGTGTACTCTCAGATGGGTCAAGCCTCTGCTCAAACTGTGATGCAGTCAAGATGTAAAGACCAGGAATAAGGATGGTAACCCACAAGATGCTGCTGGCAGAAGGACTTTTTTGAGACACAGCCATTAAAATATGACAATTTCCAGCCTTGGTTCATCCTCTGGCAAGCTGGAAACTTAAAACACATACAGACTTTTCCCGTTAAGAGAGATATAAGCATGCAATGAAAATGTAAACCTCTATTAGTTTAGAAGTGCTGCTAGAAATCAGTAAGTGTGGTGCTGTACACAACTTTGCAACTAATTTCCCAATTATTATATTTGAATTCTACTGATGGCTCTTGGCAGGCTTATAAGATATGGATAAAAGAAGTGTTAAGGTTGGAAAAGACCTCCAAGATCATGGAATCTGTCACACCACCATCACTGTGTTCACCACTAAAGCATATCCCCTAGTGATACATGAATCTGTTTGTTTTAAACACTGCCAGCTATGCTGATTCTTCCACTTCCCTGGGCAGCCTGCTCAAATGCCTGACCATCCTTTCAGTGAAGAACTTTTTCTCCACACCTTACAGCTCTAAGTAGCTATAAAGATACATTTCAGGGCAGGATATAATGCCGTTTAACAAGAAAGAAAAATGCTGCTGTCACGTCTTGCTACTCAACTTCCTGTTAAAAGAGATCATAAACACTCTGGCACATTTCACTTTACTTAGTGCACTTCATGAATCTAATGCTTATCTAGGCATTTCATTTTCCAAAATAAGTGTTAGTCTTTCAGTGGATCAATTACTTAAGGAAATATGCATACAGCTCTATTCTTCATAATTTTATCACGCTGCATATTTTCTGCTTTGAGCTTCAGCAATGCCATTTGAAGAGTTCAGAACATTCACCATGAGTCAGCCTTCATCAGCTGTTTAGTTGGGAGGTAATTGTTATGAAATGTTTACCAGTGTGTGCAAGTGGAGAAACCTTAAAGGGGAATCAATCTACAGATGCCTACTTTGTCCTTTCTGAAATTCTTGATTGAGCATGGCAGCTACATTAGTATCAACATGTCCAGTGGTCTGAGCTACTCTTGGCATTTGTGCCTCTAGGTAGGTGAAAAGAAACTGGCTAATAAATTTTCTACCTGGATATCAGCTCAGATTTTTATACAGCTTATTTAAAATTTGAAGATGAGAGCCTGATTACTCTCACAGCCTCCCTCTGGTGTTTCTGATGCACTCCTTCGTGGTTCTCTCCTTGATGAAGTCTGGCTTTCCTGGGATAATGGAAGATTTGAAACACCCCCCACAGCAGATATTAAGGCTACTTACCCTTCTGATTTCTAACAAAACCATTTGTGGGCTACCATTTCTTCACAAGTGAGAAGATTTCAGCACCTTGCTCAAAGTCATTGAAAAATTTGGGCCAGCACAAATGGAATAGCTACTCCTACTGGACCATTGTCCAGTTTTTTTGAAGGAAAATTCCAGTGTTTTCTAAAGAAAATTACTGCAAACAGAAATTAACTAGCAAATTGCATCTTGGACAGTTTAAGAAATACTTGGAATGACTCACAATGGTTATAAAAGGCCCTAATGACTGCTCTGGAACTCACGTCATGGATAAGTTAAGTAATGAACATCTGACTTGACTATTTTTAGGTATTGTTCTAAAGGATGTAAAATATCTTTCCTACAGTTGACTGATTTAATTAATGAATGTTCAAACACAAGCTAGAAATCGTTGAGGTAATAAAAGATAAAGAGCAATTTTTTGAAATTGTACTTAGAGTTGCTATTGGATTTGCTTCAGTTACAAAGCATAACTATGTTATCAACAGAAATTTGGCTGTCTTCATCAAGACTTCAATGACTTCTGTCAGGAGAAATAAAGCCAAGAGAAATACATTAGACTTTGCAATTAAGTAGATATTTTTATATTTGTGGAGATATCTTTTCTCTTTTTATACTTGTGGGGGCAAAAGACTAGAGAAGGCTAACAGGAGTTTGCCTACCTGCTTGGGAGAAAATAGAGAAAAAGACAGTGGGACATTATTTTGAAAGTGGTATTCACTGGGTTCCCAAATAACCATAGCTGGTTGTCATCCCTGGAAAATAAAAGAGCATGCACAATATTTTTACAAACATATTGAAGCCCCCAGTATCAGGTCTAAGACATGCCAAACCTACAATCCAGGGGCTCTTTCCCCTGACTGTACACAGAAAATTAAAAAAACAATCACAGAATACCAAGATTGTCAAACACTAGTAATACACCAAGACAGGTATGTATTTATATATGTATGGGTAGGCATACATGTCTTGGTACCTGAGCTGAACAGCTGGCTGTGATTTTTATAATTTTTACTCACTTAAACAATCTACTCTCTTAATGGGAAGGTCAAGAAAAAAATACATAGTGGAAATAACAATGCATATTTTATCATGAATAAAAATACTGAACTTTTGAGAATATATACACATGTCATGGAAACAACTAATTATGCATCAACACACGAGTTGTTAAATGTTTAGCTTTAGGCTCTTTCCCCTCCCCAGGACATCCTGTAGTTTTGGATACCCACAAGGAGTGTCTGTATGCATGTATATATGCATTTATGCACATATGCTGCCCATCCCTGACTGCATTATAGGAATGAATTATGTGGCTTTTATCTTATGCAAGAGCTTGTTCTACCAAGTGTTCTATATAAATATTTTGTATGTGCAATTAATTACAGAGACTGATTTTGCCATTGTTGAATTGCTGAGGGGGAAAAAATAATAAATGTTAATGAAAAATTCAAGAATAGACACTAGTGAATTTAAGGGGAATTCTGTCATATTCTTCATTTCAGCTCTATTTTTTATCATGGGAAGGTACAAAGAAGAGTAAAGATGTTTTATTATCCTCCAATTCAAATTCTTTTTTTTTTCTTCTATGCTGCAGGAATACTGGTACCCTGAGTTCAAAGAAACTAATCCTCATAACTTGCAAATACTTCTCTCCTACTGAACTCGATTGCAAAGCTCTGAGCTGAGTTGAAAGTGACCCAGCTGAGAAATAGATTACAAGAAGGAATGGGAGGAATTTTCTCATAAAGAAAGGACAGCAGCTGTGCATTAGTGCGCACATCACGTTATTTCCTTTGTGTACACCTCGTATTTTAACAAGATGCACAGAGGTAATTCACAGAGAAACTGCAGGATGATACATTAGTTTCTGGAAGGAATTTACAGAGCAGCTGTGCATCTCTGAAGCTTTCCTCTTTTTAAACTGCATGCATTATTTGGCCCTCTCAGGTAGCCCACTGTGAGAGACTGGAAGGATTTCTTGCTCAAAACATTTCAGGTGCCTGTGTGGGGAAAAGGGGCAGGTCAGGTCTTGCTCTGGTGAGGCAATGCCATGCACCACAAGCCCCAGAGCCTGTATCCCAGCCCTGCAGGGGCTGCCCATCCCTGGCACAGCAGAGGCAATGCTCCACACCCACCTCTGGAGCCCCAATCCAGCCCCACAGTGGCCAGATGACCCAAAATCCCACCTGGGGGAAGGTGAGTACCCTTTG
>NW_005054486.1:111464-111968 GCF_000277835.1 Geospiza fortis | reverse complement strand
TCTTTCCCTTTCATCTCCTTCTTCTAATTCCATCTTCTTGTAGTATTGAATAACTTAAAACCAGATGGGCTTGGAGTTTGCTGAGTTGGATGGGCTAAGTTAAAGCTTTGTGAAGTGTTTTATATTGACTGAATGCTGCTCTGAACTTTTGCCAAAGCTCTCTGATCTTCTGAAGTTACCAGTAATTTTTTTTTGTTGTTTTGACCTCTTGAGACTATCTTGTCAGTATTTCTCTGTGCATCAGCCTCAGAGTATATGAAAAAAAAATCCATAAGCCCTTTTAGGAGAGAGTTTTTGATGCCTTACATTTTAATTTGCACGGTGAGAAGGGTGCTCTTGAGGTGACTTATTTTATGTGCAGCTAAGTGCTAGTTGGGAAATAAAGGAAAAATTAATTTATGGTCTAAACTGATAGTCTCCAGCAGAAAGGCCCTGGGAACCCAGGTAGAAATTGATATGAACTGTTCTCCACTGATGGAATTGCTAAAAGCTTATAAAGTTTAT